>NW_022631069.1:7589495-7858991 GCF_010015895.1 Lontra canadensis
TCTTAAAACTGATGAACTTGTATTGATTGACATATAATCACCCAAAGTCCATAGTTAAATCAACAGTTCATTCTTAGTGTTGTACACTATAGGAGTTTGTACTAATGTATAATGACCTGAGTCCATCCTTAGATTGAAGTACTTTTAATTTCATTTTTCCCTTTATGACTTTGGAAATTACATCTTATATGTTATTCTTTAAGGGGATACTTAGACTTTGAGGCTATGTTGTCAAAAGTTAACAAGTTTGGAATTCTTCTATCTTTCCAGTGATTTGAAGCTACCACTGTGTAACAAGTCTCTTTACATGTAGTTAATGCTTTGCTTTATAATTCACTTAATTTGATATTAACATAGCCACTCCATTTTCTTATACTTACAAGTTAATACAAGTTAATACTTGCTCAGTACATATTTTTTCATTTTTTTATTGTTTTTTTTAATATTTTATTTATTTATTTGAGAGAGAGAGAGAGAGAGAATGAGTGGGGGTGAGGGGCAGAGAGAGTGAGAGAGAATCAGGCTCTCCCTTGAGCAGGGAGCCCAATGGGGGGTTTGATCCCAGGACCTTGAGATCATGACCCAAACCAAAGGCAGACACTTAACCTACTGCACCACCCAGGTGCCCCTTTGTTTTTATGTTTTTACTATCAATATTTGTGTCCTTATAAGCAATTTTCTTGGATTAAAAAATTTAGTCTGGCAATCTTTTCCTTTTAACTGGAGAGTTTACCAATTTATATTTATTGTGATTGCTGATATATTTAGAATTCTACCATTTTACTTTGTGGTTTGTATTTGTCCCATGTTTTCTGTTTCTCATTTTTTCTCTTTTCTTGCTGCCTTTTGGACCCATGGAAGTTCTTTTTCATGTTATCATTCTTCCATTTTTTTCCTCTACTAGTTTGAAAAGTACATTTTATGTATTTTTTCCTTTAATGATTGCCTTAGATATTTCAGCAGGCAGATTTAACAATGTTTAAAATCAATCAGCATCTTTGTCTTCCTCTCCCCAAATGTAATAGCATTAGAATGCTTTACCTTTCATCTCTCCTTTTCCAGCTAATAGACTAATTTTATCTAGCATTTTGAGTTGTAGCTCTCTGTAACCCCGCAATGTAGACATTGTTACTGCTCTTGCTTTATTCAGTCCATGTTTATTTGGATTGATCCATATATTTCCAAAATAGTATTTCATCGTCCCTTCTCCATCTTAGACATCCCATCTGGGACCATTTTCCTACTGCCTGATGTACAAGTTTTAGAATTCCTGTTAGTGAGGACAATATAGCTATTTCACCCTCATTTTCAAAAGATGATTTGACTGGATATGGACTTCGAGTCATTCTTTCAGGACACTGAAGGTATTATTCAGCTTTTTTTCTGGTTGTTGCTGTTGCAGTTGAAAAGCCAGCTCCCAGTCTAATTACCATTCCTTTAAATGTAAGTTTAAAAAATTAAAGGATAACATATTTTTTACTTTGAAGTGCATGAATCATAAATGTACAGCCTGCTGAATTTTTACAAAGTGAATACACTCACATAATTATCACTTGGATGTTTAAAATGAAAATAAAACCTTAAAAGCACTCTAGAAGTCTCCCTTGATCATTACTCACTTTTCCAAAGGTAAGTGCTATTACGCTATCTGTCTTCACAGATCGGTTTTGCCTATTTCTGATTTGGCTCTCTCTCTCTCTCTCTCTCTCTCTGCCTGTGTCTTTAGTATTTTGCAGATTCATACTGCTTTGACTAAGTGAAGACTTCATCTTATATATTCTGTTTGGCATTTGTTGGGACTTCTGGAGCTGAGGTTTGGTATCCTTTAACAATCCTGGAAAAACATTTAGCCATTAACTTTCTCACCATTGCCTCTTCCTTGTTTCTTTATTCCAGTCTTTTGGGTAAATTTATAATCTTTTACCCTAATTTTCGTGTCTAACTTTTACTTCATACATTTATGTCTTGGTTTCCCAGGACTACATTCTAAATCTATCTTTCAGTTCACCAATTCCTCCTTTGGCTATGTTGAATCTACTGTTTAGCTGTCTATCGAGTTTTGAACTTAAACTATATTTTTCATTGAAGTTTTCTTTGTTCTTATTTCAAACATGCTTAGTTATTTGTTATAGTCTTTTTTTTTTTTGCTTATTTTCTTTAAGCTTTTTAGGATATATTAAACATATATAACATTTATACACACTTATTCTATATTCCATGTTTGATAATGCTAATATTTGAAGTATTTAGAGTTCTGGTTCCACTATCTATTATTTCTGCTGGATTTCATTCATAGCACTTTATTTCCTTGTGTGTTTTGTAACTTTTTAAAAAATTTTTTACACTTTTTTAAAATTAACATATATTGTATTATTAGCCCCAGGGGTAGTGTTTTACAATTTTTGATGACAGTTTCATGTTCTTCATCTGGAGAAATTCCGAAGCTTCAGGTGAAATTGTATTCTTCCAGAGAAAATTTTCTGTTGGTATCTACCAGACACTAGGGAGCTCTACCAACCCAATGCCATTTGAAATTGAATTTTCTGTCTGAAAATGTGGATCACACACTTAAATAAATGGTTATGAATCTCAGTGGAGAGTCTCTCTCCTCCAAAGATCAAGTGAAGACTTACAAGTTTCCTTGCTTTTCCCTCTGCATAACATGTTTATTTTTAAATTATATTTTTTAAATTTTAGAATAGTTTTATATTTACAGAAATGTTTCAAAAATAATTCAGAGACTTCTCATGTACCCTGTACCCAGTTTCCCCCATTGTAAACATCTCACATTTGGATGGTAGGAACACTTGTCAAAATTAATGAACCCATATTGATAGATTATTATGAATGATAGGCCATGCTTCATTCATATGTCTTTAGTTCTTACCTAATTTCCTCTTTCTGTCCCGAGTTCCCATCCAGGATATTGTAATACATTTAGTCATCATGTGTCCTCAGGCTCCTTTTGGCTGGGAGAGTTTCTTAGACCTTTTTGGTGACCCTAACCATTTTGAAGAGTACTGATCAGGTATTTTATAGAATGTTCCTCTACTGGGATTTGTCTCATGTTTTTCTCGTAACTAGACCAGAGTTATGGGTTTGAAGGAGGTAGACCACAGAATGATCTTATTTTTCACTCGTTCACTCAAAGGGCTGAGGTTCCAGCCCTTTGTGGTCTCACCTTCAAGCTGTCTTGCTCATTAGATTGCCCGTCATGGGCAAACCCTGTGGCTGCATCTCCTGATTCCTGAATCCTCAGCAGCCACCAAGGCAGAAGCTTAATGTCCCCAGGTTGTAGCCCATCTTCTGGCTTAGGCTCTTGCTTACCTCCCGGGATGTTGACTTTCACTCTGCTTTTCGCCTCGGCAGAATTCTTAATTTCCTACTAGTTCAGCAATTCACATAAACAAGTGTTCTTATATAACCCACCAGAATTTATATTGTTTGCATGGGGAGCTGTTCAGGAGATCATCCTGCTGGAGGTGAAAGTCAAGAGAGGAGTGTCTGGCCCTCACTTCATGTGCCAGCCGTACCTCTCATTACATCTCACCTTCCATATATTCGATGACTGTGTACTGAGCCCCTGTTACATGCATTTTATTAGGTCCCTGAAAACAATGGTTATTCAGTCTCTGTCTGTACTCAGTGTACAGTCTAGTGGGGAAACAGCATGTGGTGGAGTGGCGCTTGGAGTAGCCAAGAAGATCGCGTGGGGAAAGCACAGGGAGCAAGTCAGAGGATCCTAGAAGGAAGGCCAGGGCAGTAGGAATGAATCAGGCTAGGGAAGCCACAACGGCCAGGCTAAAAATGTTAGATTTCATGCTAAGAGCACTGGGAAGCCACTGAAGGTATTTAGATCCCTGAAGTGTGACAATGATCCAAGGGGGTTTTGGACTCCCCTTCTTCCAAGCCAGTAAGCATAAGCCTAGCTGGGAGGTGACACACTGTGAAAGTGGCTGACCCCCACATCCCACCCCGCCAGCCTCAACACAGAAGGAGATGTGGGCCCATGAGGCAGCCTCCCACCCCCAAGCCCTAGTCTCCCGCAGGCCTCCACCTGAGACAGGAAGTCAGGCTTTTCCCCATGAGCTCTCCAGCTTCGTCTGAGCCCCGCCCACGGTCCCGTGGAGCAGGCCTAGATTTTTCTCAAGCTCTAGGGCCCCGCCTCTCTGATGCTGCCCAGGGTTGGGATGGCAGCAGATTTGGACTGAGACTGAACTGTGTTTACACCCTGGCTTTGCCATGTGTGATCTTCAGCAAACCTCTTTGAGCTTTAGTTTCCTCTTAGAAAACAGATAATAATAGCACCCTACAGGCCAGCTCTGAATGTCAAATGAATAAACACATACGGAGAACGTGGTGCCGAATAGATGCTCTGTCCAAGCCGCCTTGCTTTCCTTCCTTCAGGCTCTGAGCCTCCCGGGCTTCAGCGATGCCTCTGCCATCTGAGCCTCCCTTCTCTTGCAGGCCTGACTGGCAATGCGGGCCAAGGGACTGTGTGCTCTCAGGAGGAAGGAGGGGTGTCTGGGTGGCTCAGTTGGTTAAGTGGTCGACCCTTAATTTTGGTTCAGGTTGTGATCTCGGGGTCCTGGGATCGATGCCCACGCCATCAGGCTTGCTTCCTTTGCCCCTCCTTCCCCCGCCCCCTCATGAGCCTGCTTGTGTGTGCAGTCTCTCTCTTTCCCTCTCTCTCAAATAAATAAATAAATCCAGAAAGAAAGAAAGAAAGAAAGAAAGAAAGAAAGAGAAAAGAAGGAAGAAAGAAACAAAGGAAGGAAGGAAGAAAGAAAAGGAAGGAAACAGCCAGCCATTCTGTTATCTCTCCTTCCTCCAGGAGGCCTGCCAGGGTAGGGGCACCTGAAACAGCACATTGTACCCCCACCTCTCCCCTCTGGTTCCCATGCCTGGATTTCCATGTTCTCTTCTTCCTTGGCATCAGGAAGTGATCTAGATGATTATTTAATCTTGAGGACTAACTGACTGAAAATGTTTAATCAGCTATGCCTCCCAAGGGCACATTTACTTAGTGGAGCAAACCATCCTAAGGTCAAGTAAATGCTAGTGTGGACCCCAAAGGCTGTATGCTGGAAGGGCATTTGGGAGCAAGAGGGGCAGAGGGCCACTACGTCTCCTGAGCATACCCTGGGTTGAGGATTTCTCACTCCCTTGAAAGTCTCTGTCGAGGGTCCTGTCTCCTCTCCTACATCCCCCTGGGGGAGGCCCTGAGAATGTGCCTCCAGGCTCCTCCCACAGGAGGAACAGCTGACCAGGTCCCAGCCACTGCCCTCTGAAATCCACAACCACTGTTTGCATCCAGGCATGTACCCTGCGGGCCACCCCACCTCCACCCCTGAGCCAGTGGCCAAGCCCAGCAGAGAACTGAGGCAGACCCATTCCTGGAGGACAGGTGACTCTTCTTTCAGCTGGCTTTGGCTCAAGGACTCCCTTGTGGCTTTGCCAAACCATCCAGACAACTTGGCAGTTCCCCCCCCCTCCCCCAGCTCCCTTCTGCTTCACTAGAGTCAGATTTGCATTACTGTCTGACAGCTCTCCCTGCCTCCCCAACTCATCCCCCTCACCATGGCTTTCCTTCACGTGGGCATTTTCCCTAACAAAATCCTTGCCTTCAATCTTGGGGGAGGCAGGCTAACACCCCACGAGTCCCTTTGCCAGCAGTACCCTGTTGATGCTAAGTTTAGACCCAACCAGCTTTAAATACACCTTGGCCTCACTCTCCAGCACTGGGCGTGGTGAGCGTGACATCTTCTAGAGTCTCTGCAGGGGGTCTCAGCCAAAAAACAGACAAAGAAGAGGTTTCTCCAGTATGTTCAGACCTCACCAACCTTTGATAAATAACATTTCAGCAGCTTAGAAATGTTAATTCCTATAGCACACAACTCTCTAAAAGCCCAAAGAAAAACCTAGGCAAACGTATTTTGGCCTATGTTACCTCATTTAAGATGTGATATAAAGTATGACCGGAAATAAATAATTTGATGAGTGTGTGTGTCAAAACTATCATAAATAAGCATTGTTTGAGAATAATTCCATTCTCCCAGTTGTGAGCCCCCAGGGGCCCTCCTACTGTGGTCCCTTCAGAGAGAACCAACAGGCTGAGTCTAGAAGCTGTCAGAAGGTCGACGTGGGTGTGGGGCAAGCTCTTCCAGGAAGGAAATCAGAGATGATCTAGGGGGCAGGGGTGGGCTTTGGGGGTTTGACTCTGGATACAGAGTTGTCAGGCCCAGCCGCTGTCTCTCCAGTTCCTGTGTTGTGTGGAGCAGTCCGCAGACCTGTGGGTGACACGTGACTCAAAGCCATCTCCTCCTGAGTCCCCCAAAACCTCCAGCTCAAAGTGCTCCAGGTTGCCGCAGCTCACCACCTGGGTCTGACATGCTTAGGGCCAGCCTCTTCTTGGTGCTGTAACTATTGAGGTCTGTTTTTTTCTAACATTCAGCTCTCAGATCCCTGGGAGTCAGAGTCAGCATCCAAAGGCTCAGCACCAGGACTTCTCTGGAGCAGCTCACAGCAGAGGGACAGTCAGGTGGGCAGGCCCACACACACTGCAGAATCTCTCCCACTGTGTCTGGATTGGCACTTGCTGCCATTGACTTCCATCCTGCATTTCAGAAATATAGAGGAAACTTGACTATCACACATGAGAATGGTATCTGGTCTCATGAGCTGTATTTTTTTTCTCCTTCCAGCTTTGTGCTGTAATTAATTGTCTGGTGAATCCTAGGATAGGGGTGACATTCAGACCCATTTAGACTAATGAATTGTTTGGGAATGATAGAGTTGCATCTGGATTAATGAGTGGATCCTGTCCTAAGAGACTCCGACGATGGATGTTTGATTCTCCAGCAGGGAGACAGGTGCTGACAGCCTTCCCTTTCTGTTTTCGCTTTTGCTCCTGGAGGCTTCTTGGTCCCATGCCAAAGCGCAGGAAGCTTAGGGATGAAGTCAGGCATCGGGTAATTGTCGGGAAAGTTTGCCTTCCAGTTAGCACTCTTGCACTTAGGGCTTGAGGGAAACCTAGGAAAAGGCACTTCCTGTCTCTCCTGCAGCAACCCTGACCCACAGAAAGGCAATGCGCTGTCTGTGGATCTAAATGTCAAGATTCCGTCAAGAACTTAAGTGCAAGAACCTATTACTACACTATGAAATAGGACTGCCCTAAAATGTTGCATATAAATCTGATTGTGTTCAGGGGGAGAGACTGGCAGATTCAGTTAAGTTGGATTTTATATGTATCAGAGGCTCTGAGTGTTTGGGAGGACCCGACAATGATGATCAGAAGAGAGGAATCTTTGGGAGGGAAGATAACCTACCCCTAAAAACCTGCTTGGTTCACTTGTTCACTCATTCAGTCACAAAATAAACCTTTGATGGACACCCACCATGCACTCGACATCATGCCAGTGTCCAGTGACACAGAGACAAGTAAGTCACCCACTGTATTTTTTTGAGACAGGGAGACATGCAGAGCCTACATCCCAGAACACCTACATTTATACCAGGCACAGGCATCGGTCGGGACGGACAGGGGCTCAGCCCTCAAGCTGGATGGGCTGATTTCCCTGCCGGGTACGCGCACACTGCCAAGTCCTAGAACTATCCGTGCTTGCTCCTGAGGTTGGACCGAGTTGTGTCCCTCTCCTTCCGCTGACATCGCCTTGCCATTATGATAACAATGACATAAAAAAACACATGGAGGAGGTGTATTAGGGTGGCTTTGATGAAAGAGAGGAGACCACTGTGCTGTATTGAGTGGAAAGTTATTCCAAGCACAGGGGGTGGGAAGAGCTTGCCTTCTTTTCAAAGGCATCATCTTTTCTTTCATCCCCAGAAGAGGCTTGTCTCCGCCTTCCTCACCTGCCCCCTCTCCCCACCACCCTTCTGTTTCTTATCCCTGCAGCCTCCAACCTGTGGCTCCAGGAAAATGAAGTCTCTCAGGTCAATTGTCCATGGCCATGGAGAAAGCCCATGAAAGTGACGCTTTCTCTGAATTACAGCCGGCGCAGGGGCAGGAGGCTGAAGGCAGCGTTGCGGCCGCTCCCCCACGGACGGGAGATGGCTGTGTTAAGCTGTAACAATGGTGCCCCACGCCACCAGGCAGCAAATGGATTTCGGTTCCGCTTTAATTTCCAAGGACCAGCCACGCCTAGGCCACATCCATCAGCAGGAGACGATTCTGCAGCATTAACAGCCTGCCTTAATGGGTGCCTCCCTTCTTATCACACCTCAGCCTGATTGAATTGTTATATAAAGAGAAATGTTTTTGCCATAAATATCTGCGGGAATTCCAATCAGGTTCCAGGACCACCATTGCTGAGTCATGATTCTTTTCTTCTCAATTAATGAAGCTTTCAGAGGCACTGGCAGGGGTAGGCTTTGGGGGAGAACAGCAGATCGGTTTCAGGAGCCCGAAGAGGAGGGAAGGATAGAAATGTAAACCCGGGCGATTGGGTTGGAGGTTTTCAGGCTTCGCTGGGAGTCTGGGAACACGTCAGAGGTCCAAGATCTCTCCAGGCCCTGATTCCAGGTCTGTGAGTGATCTTCCTTCTCTGGGCTGGGAACAGATAACAAAGGATATGAGCCATGGTGGGAACCCTACTTGGCTTACTCTGTGACCTCTCTAGGCTTGTCCTGCACTGGCCAAGCCAGATGTGGTGTGTCCAGAAAGAAGCAAGAGGACCAGGGTAAGGGAGCATGGTGCTGTGTGCTTATAGGATTTCAAGACCTCCATAAGTGTGTGTTAAGTGTTTTCCACTCTACTGTACTTAATCCTCACAGGGACCCAGTGAGGTGGACGTCAAGATCTTCATCTTATAGGTATGCAAAGGGAGGCAATGAAGGGGTGAAATTAGCTGACCAGTGCCCACTTCCCCCACTGGTCTTCCACTAGATACTGCTCAGCTTCCCATGAACACCTGCCGTTGAGTATGTTATGAGGTATTGGAAACTGAAAGTAATTAATTAGATGTGGTTCTTGCCTCCGAGGAATTGGTGATACAGTTGGGGGCCAGAAAAACACACCTGCTAAATGGCTTGAAAATAATTAAAAAAGATAACTGTAAATAGTGAAGCAAACAAACCAAAAAAAGAAATGATATGCATAGGTTAGTATCTCTGGTCTCAGAAAGCAAAAAGGCATATTCTTCTCTAACCCTAGGCCTTAATCATCAAGTATGAGAAGGCTGTGGTTGGCGCTGTGGCAGGGGAAGGGGGTTTGCACTGACTTTGTGATCAGAATGATTGTGCAGCTAATCCAGAGTGGCTTCCTGGGTGTGGTGTCTCGTTAAACCCTAAAACACTGCAGTACACGGTTGGGAGTAGGAGAGGGGAGGGTAAGCTCACAGTCAGCTCCCTTTAGCCTCTCCCAGGAGCCAAGGGAAGCCATAGACTGGGCCCACTGACGGGCGATGGTCCATGCCTGGCCTGGTGGAGGCTCCTCGGACAGCACTGACAACGAGGCTTCAGAAGGAGGGGAAGGGACCCCACCTAACTGCTCACCGACTCTGACTGGATGTCGGGTTGACGCATGTTGTGTTCTGGCCATGTACAATAGAAGCTGAGCATTTTGACCCAGTGTGAAACGTTCTGTGCCTTCCGAGGGGAAGAAGGAGACATGAATAAACTTTCCAAGAAACCAATTAACCCAGAGACAGTTCATACTGTCGTCCTCATCCAGACAGAAAGCAATATTGGACACACAGTTCAGAGACAGCCCATCAGGACACAAAGTAGACCAGTTTAATCATCTTTCTCTGGCAGATAATGAAGCTGTTTCATTTTATTTTGTTTTATATCATGTTGGGCTTCCCAGGTCCAGTGAGTAAAGGGCTGGCATCTTGCCAAAGGTGGGGGGGGTTGGGGAGAGAGAATGAATATGGAGGAGAGAACTGGTTTCTGGAAGCATGGAGGAGACTTCTCCCAAAACCTGGCCTTCATCCATCATCATGGTATAAAAAAGTCTATGGTAAGGAATTTGTTGTGGGAAAGGAAGATAGGATTAGGTTGACACAATCATCAAGGAGAACCTTGGGCCGAAGAGCAGCCCGTGGCCTTGCTCCCAATCGGCAATAAGGCGGTGACTTGCTTTCCTGCTGAACTGCCTCTTCACTGGACACAGGGTCCCCTTGGATGTCCTGACTTAACCATGGAAGCCATTGTGCACTGTGGGAGGTCACAGTCTCCTGCTAGGGAAGGCCAGTGGCTCTGTCCTCAGGAAGGCCCCAAGGTCCTCTCATTTCCAGGGCCCTCAATCTGCATGGCCTCAGGCAACCACTGTCCACCTTGCTGACCACAGACCCTGCCACGGAGCCCAGCCAGGAACGCTGTCACGTCACAGTGCCTCTGCAACCCCGTAGCTCTAGGCCTCAGTTTCATTACCAGAAAGCTGGGACATAGAAATCTCCCATGTTCCTGGGAGGCTTCCGTGAGATAGGGAGCTCACCGTACTGGGCAAGGGGCCCACGGCCAATGCATCCGCAGGATCGGCTAGGTGTTTAGGTAATGACTGTGATCGTGCCCAGCGATACCTGCCTCCCACCTACATCCCCTGCATGCGGACTCCCTGATGCCAATGCCAGACTGACCCCCCAAACCCCCACTTTTGTCCTTGTGCTTGAGGAGCCACAGTCCCTACCGAATGCCTGTGAAGTCAAGTCCAAACTGCCAGTGTGGCTCCTTGCAACGTGCCCCCTCCCCCCATCCCTGACAGCCACATGGTCGAGGCTGTTGTGCGTACAGCTGGCTTGTTTACTGCTCTCCTCTCACACCAGCCTCTTCTGGAGAGTTAAAAAAGGAAAGCAATTAATGCAGTAGGCACTCCATCTGTACTGGATATGTTGATAATGAGAATGGGAAAAATCAGTAACATTCCTACCAGACTTCACATTTAATAGTATATTAAATGGCATGCACGTGTATTCATGAAGATATGTATATACCCAGAGAGTTGCATAAAATGTCATACCTAGTTGAAAGGATGGGTCACGTTAACATTTCCTGAGCATCTGTCCCGCACCCATTACCGGACCAGGTATACATAAATAAATAGAAGGACATCAGGCTTTGTGGCAGGTCCAGGTGTTTCGGGGTCAGCCCTTTCTCCCAGTACCACACACCGTTTCCCACGCATGAAACCACCCAGCGGTCCCATGGGTTGGGCTCACCCTGCTTGCTCACACAAAACACAGATGCCAGGACACACGTGGTTGCACATGGAGGCCCAGGTGTGCAGGGTTAATGCGGCGTAACTTACTCCACAGAGCTGTGGAGGTTCCATGTGGCCTGTCCTATCGCACCGGATCACAACTCCTTGAAACTTCACATCTATTGCCCTTCACAGGCCACCAGGCAGTTTGTCACGAAACACACAGTTGCTCTGTGTTTGCTCTGATTCCTTGGCCCTCGTTTGCATTGTGGCCATTGGGCCATGCTCTCCTCGGGTCAGACCCCCCTTGTCTTCCTTTTGTAATCTCCCCTCCAGGTCCCTGGCTCTTTCATCCTGGCATCTCCAGTGGTTTGGGTCGGGATGAGCTAGGCTTGTCATTCACAGCTTCTGCTCCCCCCACTCCACCCAACCCCGCAGCGCTGGTTGAGGATGGTAGCTGTCAGGGACAAGGGGAATTTGCCTAGTAGTCCATGGGGCATCCAACCTTGCGCAATTCGGGAAGAGGGGGCAAGTGTGAACTACAGCGGGATGACCCTTCATGCAACACTTCTCTACTCCTAGGTGGCTCACCGGTGTGAGGCACGGGGGAGTGAAGCCTGTAGCCCTAGTAATTATGTGCAGGGTTGTGGGGGGGTCGGAGGGGTCCCACGGTGGCACAAGGGGAGTGAACCACTGCGGTGCAGCAGAAGGTCAAGATTCCTGTGTTTGAGGGAGCTGGAGAACAGGGAGGCCCAGCAGGGAGCCATTTGGACTTCATGGGTGAACTTGGGCCTGTCGCTTAACCTATCTGAGCTTCTGTTAAGTTAATTACTTCCCAAGGCTGTTATGAGGAAATGCAGAGCTCGGCCCCAGGCATCCAGCGGACCCTTGAAAATGTTTGTTTATACTTTCTGTGATCCTTGACCCAACCGCATCATGAAATTGTTATGAGGATCGAAAGAAGTGTTCTATAAACTGCAGAGGATATATAAACGGGAGGGACTTCTATGTCAGTCCAGAGGTCTGCAAGCTTTTTCTGTGAAGAACCAGACAGTAAATATTCTAGACTTCATGGACTATACAGGCTTTGCCAACAACGACTCAGCTCTGCCAGCATAGTGGGGAAGCAGCCACAGACAAGAGGGAAATGAATGGGAATGACCGCCCACCAATGAAACTTTATGTACAAAGCAGGCAGCAAGCCCGCCTTAGCCTGAGGGCAACTTTACCAAAGCTGTGTTAGGAGATGGGGTGGGGGGGGGCGTCCCTCAGGCTAAGTGGCCTAGGCCTGCTTTTCAGCTCTCTAGTACAGCTCCATGGGGAATGTGGGGTGTGGATCCATGGGGAACCCCAATCCACAGGAGCCCCATCTTCCAGCAGGAAACTTGAAACCGGGAAAGGAACACGGGAGTTACCTTCCAACCTAGCACCCTGGCATCTTGTGAGTCTGCAGAGCTGGGCCCAGCAGGGACTCTGCAGGAGTAAAGGGTCACTCACAAGCCCAGCAGAAGCCATCTGGAGCAGGGGTGAGGCTGAGGTGACCCCGATAAATAATGCCCCATGTGAAGGGCCATGGGCAGCAGCTCCTCAGCTCCCACTGGGTGTTGCTTCCTGGGAACTGGGGACCAATGTTTAAAGATCTTCTGTTTTTCAGGATCAGCTCCAGATCCAGATTTTCTTGCAAAATCTTCTGGTTTTGAATATTGGATCCATTAAAATAAACAACCTGTAGGGCCAAAGAAAATTGATCCAGACCATCTAAGGAGATGATATTGCACTCCTAAGTTTCTGGATGTCTAGAAACAAACCCTTTGAGATCTGCCCTAGAGAATGCAGGGCTGTGCCAGGGAAGGGTTCTAGGGGAGAAGCCAGGGAATGCTCTACACGCAGGTTTCTCAGCCTTGGCATTACTGATGTTTCGAGCCAGATAATTCTTTATTGTTGGGGACTTTCCTGTGCATGGTGGGACGTTTAAATTCATCCCATGAATGCCACTAGCATTTCTCCTCCCCAAGTAGTGACAACCAAAAGTGTGTCGGACATTGTCCCCCGAGGGGCAAAACTGCCTGGAGAGAGAAGCATCAGGTTAACCCCTCCAGAGACGGAGAGACACAGCACTGAGGTACAGGCCTGCCAAGTTGTAGCAGCGATTAGTGGGCAAATGTTTCTAAATTAGCAAATTTTAATTTAGACCTAACTCTCCATTATTGCCTGAGGCGCAGGAAAATTGGTGACCATTTAAAATTATTAATTGGAACTTGCTGCAAATCAGTGGAGGGTGAAAAGCAGAAAGGGGTTGGGATGCTGAGCGGAGCTGCAGCGATGGGCAGAGGGGCAGGGAAGGTGGGGTGCGGGCTGGCGACAGGTTGAAGAGGATCAGGGCTGGCTGGGGACAGGGAGTCCTGCCAGGGGGACCCAGGGACCGCGCTGTGGGAGCAGTGGAAGGAGGAGGGATTCCCAAAGAGGCTCCAGGGTTCAGGCTGAGAAGGCCGGAGGCCGGAGCCCAACCAGGTTCCATGGGCCCTGTGACCTGACAGGGACAGACACAGGTTGAAAAAAGTCCTGGAGATAAGGAGGAAGGATTCTTAAGGCAACAGATGTTTTCCAGAATTACTGAGGCAGCTTGGTGCTATGCTTTACAAAAATCACTCGAGTGGGTGAATGGATTCCTTCTCATGAAGACTCAGAAAACCACAGCAAATGCAAATGGTTTCTCAGATGGAATACTAAGGTTTAATGTCTTCAGGGTTAGACTCCCTGCCCGCGGGCGCTGGAGGCCTGGAGACATGGAGAAAAGGGTGCAGGGATTTGAGGGACAGATGTGGTGGCAGAGACGCTGAGGGACTGAGGGGTCAAGGGGCGGAGGGGCAGGCCTGGAGGCGGTGGCAGGACAGCCAGAAGGGGGAAGGGGTAGAGGAGGTTTCTTCTGGAGGAAAAGGCAAAAGGTGAGCTCTGAGGAAAGTTAGTGGTCAGAGGGGTAAGGGCGCTGAGGGGCTCTGATGGAATGGCGGGGGCTGGAGGAGGTCATCTCTGTCCCATGGCTCCTCTGAGTTTGGATCCTAAGTGGAGTCCAGGCAAATCAGGGTTTCTCTTTTTGAGTTGCTTGCATGGACGCTTGAGGTCAATGGATACAGCTTAGGTTGCCAAACTAGAGAATTCCCTGGGGCTCTGGCTGCTGGCTTCCCAGGGCCTCCCAGGGAGGGCAGCTGGGGAATGTTCAGAGCCCTGGCCATGTTCCTTGGATCTCAGCAGCCAGAGCTGCCCATAGTAGGGAAATGAAAGCCCACATTCCAGCCCTCCAACCAGGCAGGGTGTTGATCCACAGTACCATTGCCTGGATTAAAAAACAAAACAAAACAAAAAACCAGAGACCCAGCAAAGTCGTGACTCACCAAAGGTCATCCAACCAGGAAGCTGCAGGTCTGGACAGAAGCCCAAGGGTCCTGCCTTCTCTCCAGGGTCCTGTGCACTTTCCACGGTGCTATGGTGCTTGTTTTAAGGGCCGAGAGCCTGTGGACTCAGAGTTCGTGGGATGAGCAGAGCCCCAGCTCAAGGTGGTCTGTGGGGAACAGTTGGACTGAATGGGGGGGCCCCATGGCCTGGGACACTTCAGCAAGAGGACACAAACGGAGCTCCAAACCTCAGACAAGCCCTACATCCCCCACCCGCCCACCCCAGCCGCCACCACGTGCTTGCTGACCTTATTTCCCTTTGACAAGGCATGCATGGTCTTCAATAATGCAGGCCCCCACCTAACACCGAAGAGGCCTGTCACCCAAAAATAACTTGAAAAGCACACAGAGGGAAGCAGATAAGCATTCAAAATCATTTATTTATAGCACGGAGCACAAAGCCATCAAAGAGACTACAGGCAAGCGACAGCCACAGCACCGCTTGGGGGGCGGCTGGGCACCTCTCCCACCCGACCGAGCTGCCTCGGAAATGTGCCTTCTGCAACTGGCCCTTCCGGGTGGGTCTGCAGAGAAGTAGAAGACGGGGTGCGGTGCAGGGTGAGGAGGGGAAAGGGAGCAAATACCATGGCCTCTGCTTAGTATTAGATCACAAAGCTTCAACAGGAGCGGCTTGAGGTCCCTGCTGTCAGAGGGGCTTCTGTGCTGACTGGGCTGGTGGCAGTGGGGGTGAATTGGTGCTTGCCAACTCTGGCTGAGGCTGAGAGGGGAACTGTCTGCTGGCTCCTGCCCCATTCCTGCTGAGGGCAGAGACACCTGTGGCCTGAGCCCCCTTTCCACCCACCCTTTCCTCCTGGGCTGCACCCCGTGGGTCCATGGCGTACACGTCATTCTGCAGTCTAGATCGGGCACTGTGCCCTAGACACCCTCTAAGTCCCCTTCCAACTCTGAGTCTGTGTTCTGGAATATTCCAGCCCAGCACCGTAGTCTTTAGAAAAGACACATCAAAAAAACAAAACAAAACAAAAAAACCCTGTGTTGCATATACAATTATTTCAAAGGAACAAAAGGGATGAAAAGCCAGAGAATTTCAGACTCGTATAACAAAATTATTATTCAGAAATTTCAATAATGAAGGTGCTGTTATAGTTCTAAATGTGTATTTTGTTAACTGAAAACCAAAAATAATACACTGGCTGATCAAAACTGACAACACCGAAGTTAAATGTCACCGAATCCAGAACAACACAGAAAATCAGACGCAAAGCAACAAAATTCTCTCCAGACGGTCCAAGCGAATGGCAGCCTGGTTCACAGCCACAGATGGCCGGCAATGACCGGCTAACGGCCGAGACAGAACATTCCCGTGATTCTGCACTCCTCCCCACCGATTCCTCCCCTCCCTCCAGACCACTGCTCCTGATGGCAATCAAGGTACAACCAATAGTGGTTTGTGATGGCATTCGTAATCCCTGGTTGATTAACCATGCTATCCCCACTCACACCATGAACACTTGCAAAGTGAGGGGGCTGCCCTCTGCAAGGGTCTTAGACTGGGTCATAGACTGTCCGTGTGGCTTGCAATGTACCAAGGAAGACAGCAGGAGTAGAAGACAGAGCCCTTTTCTCAGGGAGCAGAAATGGCCTTGGGGAGGTACCATGATGAAGTGACTCTTTTTTTTTTTTTCCCTGCATGAAGAAAAATAATTTGTTTGGAGATCATTTCAACCTGCACAGCCATGTCTTAAGTACAGTACAAAGGATTCTTCTTTCCTATCCCTTCACCCAGATTCCCTCATTGTTCATATTTCATTGCATTTCCCTCCTTTTATGGGCGTGTATGCTGATTGATTTATCTGTGTTGATATATACCTGTTATTACTCATCTTTTTCTGAACGTTCAAAACTGAGCTGCAGACGTGACATGAGATTACTCTGGAACGCCCCAGTGTGTATTTGTCCCCAAACCACATCATGCTCCATCTAACCACTGTACGAAAGTACAAATAAGAAGATCTCTGTGTATACAATGTCATCCTCCAATCACAAACCCCATTCAGATTCCACCAGCTGTCCTGACAACAACTTTTTCCTCTCTGGTCCAGGTTGCCAACAAGGACCTGGCACTGTGTTCCCTTGCCACGTCTTCTTCGTATCCTCTATCTGAGACAGTTTCTCCGTCTTCCCACCTTTCACGTCCTCAACCGTTTTAAAGAGTATGGGCTTTCTATTCTTTAGGATGCCCTTTACCTAAGTGGTCTGATGCTTTTTCCTGGCAGAGCCGGATCAGGCTTTCCTGGCAGGAACACTGCAGAAGTAAGCCCACACTTTCTTCAGCGAGTCACACCGCTTGGTGTCCATCTGTCTCGATGCTGGTTGACTCTGTGGTCATGTCACCGGTTTCTCCACCTTTAAGTCACCATTTCCCCCTTTGAAATTTAGCAATATTTCATCTGACGCCAACGTCCTTCTCCTCCTCTAACCTCTGCCCACCAGCCTGAGCTTCCATCGATGACTCCAGTCTGAATCAAATGCCACAAGGATGGTTGCCAAGTGATGATTTTCTATTCCCACGAGGCCACCTCATTTATTTGGCATGATACTTTAAAGAAGAGCTTTTCTTTTTCTCCTATTTGTTTGTTGATTTGTTGCTTTATTATTACTTATATCAGTGTAGACTTTCAGATTCCTATTTTGCTCAGTGGATTGGATCTCTTACCATCATTAATTGTTTTGATGCTGAAACTGCCCAGATTTAGCCAGGGAGAACTTCTTCAAGGTGGCTTCTGTGTCATTTTGATGTGTTTTGATCCCTCTTTAAGGATCTCTTTACCTTCTGGCACAAAATAGGCTCCACGATCATCTTGTACTTTCCCTGTCTTGGCCTGGAATCAGTTGTTTCTCTAAGGAGTACAGGTTCTCTTTAGTGGTGGATGACATGCAGATACCAACAGCTGAGCGTGTGGGGTGCTTGTTGCTGCTGTGTTGACATTACTTCTGGGCCTGCTCAGTAGCATATACATGCATGCACACTCACATATGCACACCCCTCTGTAACTATTTGCTTATTTGTATATAAAAAGCATGAGTTCATACTGATTCCTTTAATTCCAATCCAGACTTTAGGGTCCACTCTAGCCTCCTCTCTTTCCATGTTTGTTAGTGTCCTCTGCAAAAGCAAGAAACCTGATTCTCCTTGTCTTTATTATTTTTAAGAAGATTTATGTATTGATTTGAGAGAGAGTGAGCGAGCCTGTGCATGAGCAGGAGGAGGGGCAGAGGGAGAAAGAGAACCCCAGGCAAAATCCATGCTGAATTTGGGCCTCGATCCTACCACCCTGAGATCATGACCTGAGCCAAAATCAAGAGTCAGACACTTAACTGACTGAGCCACCCAGGCGCTCCTCCTTATCTTTGATATATATACTTCCATGCTCAGTTTACTTATTTGCTTAATGGAGCCCATCTCTTACATATGCTATTTCTTCTGCCTGCTACTGCACCCAACCCTTAATTCCTTCACATCCTTGGGTGCCAGAGGAGATACCGTCCAAGGTGGCTCCACTCTGTCCCCATTCCCATCCTCACCCCCATGTGATAGGCCCATCTCTAACTACTCTGTGCAGGGAATGGGAAAGCTGATTGTATCTTTGAACTCACTTAATATTTGAGCTGGCACAGCCTTGTAAGTTTTACTGTTTACAAAGCTCATCAGTAGACCTTATGTCACCTAATCCCATTTTACAGATGAGGAAACAAAATCTCAACAGTTAAATGACTATGCTACACAGTTTGTAGATGGTGGAACCAAACCTCAAACCACTAGTTCATTCCACCACATAACAGAAGAGACTGTCATGCACAGCAAGCTCACTCCCAAGCTCACTATGTCCTAGAGCACATAGCATCCGTTTATCTTTGTCATCTTTTCCATGGTATGGATTGCCTGTTTCATTTATTTGTCCCCCCCCCCCATCAAGCAATCTTGACTTCGATGGGTTGTACAGAATACTGAAGACAGGTAATGGATGTAAGCAGGAAAATCATGAAAGGGAGAAAGGAAAGCTAACGGTAGCAGTTATGCCCTAAGGTGAACCCCAGTGTGTTTGTACGATCCCCTCCCCTTGAGTGTAAGCAGGACCTCTGACCTGCTTCTAGCCAACATAATATGGCAAAGGTGATGGGATGTCACTCCCATGATTGCATCACGGCATTATAGAAAACTCACTCTTAGCAGACGTGGGTGATACAGACTGTCCTGCTAGCCTTGGGGAAGGAAGGTGCCATGGTGGGAGGCCGTGGGAAGATCACATGCCAGGAGCGAAAGGCAGCTTCCAGAACCTGAGAGCAAGCCCCAAAGACAGCCAGCAGGAAAACAGGGACTTCGGTCCTCTATCTGCAAGGCACTGAAATCTCTCACGGGAGAACAGAAGAGGACTCCATGCTTCAGAAAGGCACGAAGCCCAGCTGACACCTTGACTTAAAGCCTCAGTGAGAAACTGAGCATTTATAGAAACATTTCTATGTCTATATGATATAAACAGTTCCTATGTTTTCTATGTATCGATGGTACATACCAGTTTGTGGTATAATATGTCATGAGCAATAGAAAATGAATACATTAGCCACTTCTTGCTGGATGTGAATGATAAGATCCAATTACATACTTTACGGTTTCAATGGTGAGGTTGTATGGGTTTGGGCACATGGCTGGTGGGAAAACTTGTTCCAAGTGTGTCTGCTAGAGGAGAATACTAGTTTATTTGGCCAGATATTTATAATAAATACTAATTTATTTGGCCAGTTACTCTGGGGAAGGATCTTTTCAATTTAACAGTATAATCACTCAATTGTGTTTATTATAGGTACCTCATATGTTAGAGGGGTAGGACAGTGTGGTAATTAAGAGCATGAATTTTGGAACCAGATACATTGGGTTCAAATCCCAGCTCAGTTACTTCCTGACTGTGGTTCTCTTCTGCCGTATAGAAAACTACCCTCAAACTTAAAAAAACTTCAAATAATGGCTATTTTATTGGCTTGTAATTCTATGAATCAGAATTTCAGTGGGCCTCAGCTTGGTGGTTATTATGTTCTAGGAGGGGCTAACTGGGGTCATTCAGGTGGTGAGGCTGGTCAGAAGGTCCTAAAAAGCTTCACCCATATGTCGGCACTCCAGTGCTCTTCCAGGGGTGGCTCTCTCTATAGGTGGTGAGTTTTAGCTTCCTCAGAGCATGGTGGTCTCTGGGTGGTTGGAATTCTAACATGGTAGCCGGCTTTATGAGAGAATGCTCCAAGTGGTCAGGCCCAGATCTCTTAAAGCCTAAATTCAGGTATTATCATTACATCTCATTCTATCTGTCAAAGCCATTCACGTGGGTGGAAGTGGGGGAATATGTCCCATGTTTTTTTGGGTGAGTCATAGTGCATTTGTAGCCATCTTTAACTCAACATTGTTTGGTTAAACAAATTATCTTACTCTTTTCCAGAAATAATATAATATCTACTTCATAAAGTTGCAATAATTAAATGATTTAATATAGCAAGGTCCTTATTATAGTGCCTGAACTTTGCAGCTATTATAGAAGTGCTTGTTATCAGCACTAAGTTTACACCAAAAGCATAGAAAACAAAAATAGACAAATGCATTACATCACAGTAAAAAGCCTCTACACACAAAGCAAACAACTAACAAAATAAAAAGGCAACCTACAAAATGGTAAAAAGTATTTGCAAACCACATATCTCATAAAAGGTTAATTTCTAAAATATACAAGGAGGTCCTTCTGCTCAATAGCAAACAAAAAATAAAAAAAAAAAAAAAAAAAAAAGCACCAAAAACCCCCAAAAATCAAAGACAAAACTGAAGGGTCTGTGGACAAAAGGATGAGACCGATACAAAGCGAAGGTAAAGCAAAGCTTTATTTCACACCAAGCATTGAGAATCAAACCGACTGACCGGGGCCGCCTCTTACAGAGAAGGCGACTAACTTTTATAGAGCAAAGGCCATGTGGTTGAGCCTGGCCACACAGGTGGCCAATGAGATTGTAACACACAGAGAAAGCTGCACAGTCATGCTAGGTCACACACGGGTAGCCAATTGAATTACAATTCACCCTATAGTAGATATTTGAACTAGCCTATCACCTTGGTCAGAATTGGCGCCCAAAAGGCAGGGCCCACATTCTTTGGTAGTCGGGGAGATAGTATGTGCACTTTACTGATTGGATGTCTCCACCTGGCCTGACTCATCCTTGCATTCTGGGTTCTGTTATCTCTCCCTGACCTGACACGTCCTGGTATATGGGCTCTTTTATCAGGGGCTGGTAGGCCATATTTTACCGGTTTCCCAGACCCGTTTCTAAGTGAGTTCCCCTGGGGGGCAGGGTCAATCTAAGTTCACTGCATAAACAACAAAATGGCTGTTCTACCGAGGTGGGGCTGCTCTAGCTAGGTAGGTCCTTACAAAAACAAGACAAAACAAAGAAACACAATTAGGGTTCCTGGGTGGCTCAGTCGGTTAAGCATCTGCCTTTGGCTCAGGTCACGATCTCAGGATCCTGGGATGGAGCCCTACATCAGGCTCTCTGCTCAGTGGGGATTCTGCTTCTGCCCCTCCCCCTTGCTCATGTGTGTGCACTCTCTCTCTTTCAAATAAATAATCTTAAACAAAAGAAAGGAACACAAATAACCCAACTATAAAAGACTTAAATAGACACTTTTCCAAAGAAGACATGTAAGTGCAACAAGTATATGAAAAGACACTCAATATCACCAATTATCAAGGAAATGCAAATCAAAACTATAATGAGATATCGTCTCACCCCTCTTAGATGGCTAATATTTCTTTTAAAAAGGCGCCAAGTGTTGATGAGATTGTAGAGAAACCCTTGTAATAATGTTGATGAGAATGTAAGAATAGTGTAGCAGCCATGGAAAAATAATAGTATGGAGATTTCACACGAAATTAAAAAACTACCAAATGATCTACCAAATGAACTACCAAATGATCCAGTAATCCTGCTTCTGGGTATATAGCGAAAAAAAGAATTGAAATGAGCTCATCTCTTCTTTGAGATAGCTGCTCTCCCATGTTCCCTGCGGCATCATTCACTATACAGACAATCCAAGTGTCCACTGACAGATAAATGGATAAAGAAACTGTGGTATATACATACAATGGAGTTCCATTCGGCCTCTAAAAAGAAGGAAATCCTGACTTTGGCAACAACATGCATGCATGTACCTGGAAGGCTTTATACCAAGCGGAAAAAGCTAATCACAGAAGAACAAATATTGCGTGATTTCACTTATATGAGGTATCTAAACTAGTCAAACTCATAGAAGCAGAGAACATGACAGTGGTCACCAGGGGTTGGAGTGGGGATGAAAATGAGATGTTTGCAATGGGTATGCAGTTCCAGTTGTACTAAATGAGTAAGTTCTAGAAATCTCCTGTACAACATTGTGCCTATAGTTGACTCTATGGTAAGGTGCACTTCAAAATTTGTTAAGAGGATAGGTCTCATGTTAAGTGTTTTTCACACACAAACACACACACACACACACACACACACACCCAAAAGGACACAAGGAAACTGGGAGGTGTTAGATATACCTATTCTATTGTTTCTGGTGATGGTGTCTGGGTGTTTGCATATGACCAAACTCAGACAATTGCATACACATTAAACATGATATACACATTGTATATCAATGATACCTCAGCAAGACTGTTAAAAATAGATTTAAATAAAAGTGTTATTTTCCATTCTGGACTGTGATCCTGGAGAGTAGGTATGGTGATTAATAAATTTTTGCTCTTTATAGTCCCTGCTTGGGTGACACTTCGGATATGTTAGCTCAAACATTGGTTGATATTTGACCGTTTTGACATACAAAGATGACATTTGATATGTTTCAACCTCACAGTATGTGCTCAATAAATGCTTATTGGACGAGTGATAAGGACTTGGTATTGATCTGGAGCTTTCACCCAATCAGTTGAGTCAACCGATTGCAACCTGGGTCTCCCTATTGAAAGCCAGACTTGTATATCCAGTTGCCTTCCGGACATTTCCTATTGGGTGTCAAATGGGCATTTCCAGCTCCATGTGCCTGAAATGAAACTCTTACCCCAGTGCCCATTTTGCACCCCTTTCTTCCCCACCTTGCTCATCCCAGGAAATGACATTAGTATTCCAGGAAACAATGTAGGGATATTCTTTGATTTCCCTCCTCCTCACAGCCGATGCACAATCAAGTCTGGTGGGGCTTCTTTCAAAGAATCCCTCAAGTCTAACACTGAAGTTCTGCCCTGGTCCAACACTCCGTGGTTTCTCACCTGGTCTCCCTAGTGAACCCTCTGATTCCATTCTTGCCCCCCTACCCCTGCCCCCTACTCCTAGAGTCTATTCCATACTCAACACTCAGGTGAGTTTTCACAGTGAAAATCAGGCCATCACACTCCTTTCTCAAGACCTGGGACTGGCCACATCTCCCATCTCCTCTCTTATATACTCTATCTCTTCCAGTCCCTACTGTCCCCCTGGCTTCCTGCTGTTTTTCCTAATATGCCCACTCATTCTCTTCCCAGGACCCTCCTGCCTGCGATCCTCTTGCCCCAGATACTGACATGGCTAATCACTCACTTCATGTCTCTAACATGTCATCTGGCTCTTACTTCCAGAGAGACACCTGCCCCTGTCCCCAGTAAGCCTCCCCGACTGGAGTGGAAAAGGGTGACACGCGTCCCTGACTTATTCAGCACTTTCCATGTGGTGTCCACTCGATATACAGTGAATGAATTTAAAAATTCCAAATGGGAAGAGAGACATGGGAAGCTGGGACTAAGGAAAAAGGAAGGAGGGAGGAAACATTTTGAAAGGTATTGATATATGATTTCCAAAAGTGACATATTTTTTCACAAGGGAAAAAATAGAACTAGTAAGTCCTGTGGCAGTACGGAGGAGGGTGCTCTTGGAAAGCTTCACGGCAGAGGTGGCATTTGAGAGAGGTGGCATTTACCCATTTTATGGTTCAACCACAAGCAAGTAACAGAGATTTCTAATTCAGGCCGGCTGAGTCCATAGCCCTTGCTCTTAGCCAGTGGGTGAAATGGAAAATGGGGGTAGGCCGGGCTGGAGCCCCAGGTTCGGCTATGCCTGAGTTTGAGCAGGAGAGCAGGGAAGGGAACTGCCTTGAAGCGTTTTACCTTCCCGACTGTTCTAAGATGAATGAGTGCAAACGTTCACCATGCTCACCCCTTACCGTGAGAAGGCTGCTCAAGCCAATAGTGTTGGATCTGTTCTATGACTTTGAGCTCCGGATCATCATTTTTTAAAATCACCTATTTTTAAAAAGAAGAAATGAATTTGCTCAGTTTTATTCCCCATATTTGGATAACATACAGAAGCCACTTAGAGCTTAATATTAACACTGTACATCAATGTCGGCGGCGCTCTCCGTGGCGCATGTGACATCTCAGCCATCTGCAGACTCTAAATGTTAGACTCTAAATGTTAACTTGGTTCCTCCTGAGCAGCAGAAGATGGAAAATTCAAGCAGAGGCCCCTCTGCCTGCAGCTTAGAATTTCAGCAAGAGGATGAGTCTTGGGGCCATCTATTTGTGGGGATATCTGAGAACATGTGCCCACCCTTCACCTGTGTGTGGCTACAAACATTGGCCCTGAATCTTGGCAAACACTAGTTATGGGTCTCAGTTAATCCCCTGGATGTGCTAGTGGCCCCCCAGAACTCTCAGTCTTTAGAAGGGTGGAGGGGTGATTTCAACTGTCTTTAGGTCTGCTGACTTCTCCTGCTCCCAGCCAAGCTGCCCATGCTCATTACTGTACCCTGTCTTCTGCACTGCTCTCCCAGTTCCTCTTTCTCCCTGTCTCTCCAGTGCCTGGGGCCTTGGGCCCATCTCTCTTACTGCCTTTCTTCCCCCCCTTTGCTCTCTCTGTCTCTGGCACTGCTCACCCTGGCCTGGACCCATTTCTGATCTCTCCTGTTATTGATTTTTTTAATATTGCGGTATGATTTACATACAGTAAAGTACACAAATCTTCATGGGCAGCTCAATACCTTTTGATATATGTATGTACCCATGTAACCACTCTCCAGACCAAGATATAGAGTCTCTAGCACGTCAGCGGGCTCCCTGGGGTCTCTTCCCTCACTAACTGGGTGACCACTATTCTGACTTCTGTCACCTTTCTTGAATTTCCCCTAAATGAAATCATGCTGGATGTCATCTTTAGCTCCTTGGCCATGATGCTGTGGAAAGGTGGAAATATACAAAAGGGAGGCCTGGTGGGCCCCTTCTGCCCCTTCTTGGAGGCCCTCAGTGCAGAGGGGCTGAGTCCAGAGTTGCCCTGGTCCACACTGGCCAGGATCTGGGGTGTTCCTGGAAGGGTGCCCATCCCTGGTCCTCTGTGGGCTGGTTCTATTCCAGGAAGAGGGGCTTAAACAAGTCCCGCATATCCCTACCCATTCCAGATGGCCTCACCTTCCTTCTAAGTCACCATAGACTATCAGGTATAAAAAACAATCTTAAATATCTTCCCATCTGTTTCTTAAAATGAGAAATTAAGAATCACAAAGTGGCTCAGAAGAGACTTGAAATCAGGCCTCCTATCCCCATCCTGTGTTCTTTCTGTCACCAACCCCTCCTTCCCTGGCCCTTTCCACGGATCTCCAGGGTATATCTCCTACCAGGGCTGCTGTAGGCACCTATCCTGAGGGGGAGCCCAGGAATGATAGCCACCTCTGATCAAAATTTACTTTGCCTTCCTGTCTCCAAGATCTGGAATTGCTTTCACTGGGACTATGCCCTTCACGCCATGGTGAGAAAGCAGACTCAGATGCAAACAACCCTGGGATGGGAAACACATTAACTTCACACTGTTTGCAAATGATAGCCTTTCATTCATTTATTTTACCAGCAAAGTCTTACAAGGTTTCCTAGTTATTGACATGAATCTTTACTTGGAGTAGGTTTGGACTGGAGGGGAGGGGTGAACCCTGGAGCCTGGGACAGCAGAGAGGACACCATGAAAGGGGAAAGGGCACAAGCAGCCTCCACTGAGAACTCCTCCAGACTCCCAGAGTGGGGGTTTCCCTTAGCCTCCTGCAGCCCCCGATGACCTGTGCCATTGTCCAAGAGACCTGTAGACCCAGAGATATTCCCAGATGGATGAGGGCTTGGGGCTAAGGGAGAGGCACCCAGCACTGAGCTGCCCTCTGCTGTGGAGGGGAGAAGGGGGTACTACTCCCCTCTGTGGTCTGGGGTCTCCTGGTCTGATGGGGCAGGCCATTTTGCCACCCAGGAGCTTCTATCTGATTGGGGAGTGAGAACCCTCATGCATGAGCACCTTTGGGCCAGTAGAAGTGCCTTATATGTAGGTACATATAACAAAGGTAAGCAGAGAGGTGAGGGGTAAGAACCCCCATCTTTGTTTGATCCCTGCATGGCAGTGTGGCTGAAATCAGGTGTGACCCCACTCCCTCATCTCTCCAGTGGCCTCCCTGTCACCATCCCACCCCATCTTCGCCACCCTGCTCTTTCTGCACAGCAGAATCCTTGGCAGAAACTTTGTTTATCCAATGCTTATTCTGATGGCTTCCAGTTCACAAAGGCGTCTGCTGCTCATTGCTTGTGCCTCACTGGCTCTTAAGACATGCTTGGTGGGAATATAAAGTAAGACACCCAAGTATCTCCTGTTACCTCAGATCCCATGGCCAAAAGGTGGTAGAACCAAGACTTGGAGCTCCATCTCTGATTCTGAGTCCAGGGATGTTCCCTAGGAAGAAGTTGGGGCCTTGGCAAGCAGTCACTTTCACTCTCGGGCTTGGGGCCCCACTAATGCCAGGACATCCCTGTGGGGCAGCCTAAGTTTAGCCTCCCGGGTTCTTTGGGAAATTCTTCGGGAGATTCAGGCTCTTGGGCATTCTTTGGCCTGGCCCAGGAGCTGGCCAGAGCTGTGGGGAGGGAGCTTGAGGGGCTGAAAGCCAGCAGAGGAGAGTTGAAGTTTTGAAGCAAGAAGGAGAAATGTGGGGACTGAGCAGAGAGATGGTTAATAGGGTAAGCCTGGAAAGTTCTGGCATATGATGCCCAGTATAGTCCCTTCTGTCTCCCCATCAAACCTTTGGGGAAAAAAAAACTAAGCTGCCCATCAGTGTTTTTAGAGGTATGTCTGGTGTGTGTGTGTGTGTGTGTGTGTGTGTGTTGCAGCATCTGCTGACACTGGCCTCATGCAGGAGCCACAGACAAACAGGGCTGACTAGGGAAGGTTCAGGGACAGGAAAGTTTCTCATGTGATGCTGGGAGTGTAGCCTGCCCCCTGCCGTGATCCTGCCTTGGCTCAGCCTCCAATCCCATCCTGCCCAGGATTTGAACAAGTCACCTGCCTGTGAGCTCACCCCTTGGGACAGCATCTGACACATTCTCCTAGAGGTTTCAAGGTGAGACGCTGCCTGGAAGTTAACCAGGAAGATGTCCAGAGGCACTTGCAAGTACAGATTTGAAAAAAAGAGGCAGAGCGTGCTGCAGAGATGAGAGAGGAGGAAGATGGCTAAGAGCCCCTAGACTCAGCTGTGTTGATTTCTCATCAGCTTGGAAGGTGGGGAGGAAGAAAAGAGGATTTTTTCCCACCCTCCTTTTTCCAATAAGCACTGGAACCACTCAGAGTTTGAGTATAATCCTTATTGACTCCATCTGCTAGGAAGGAGGTCGGGGGGAGAGAGAGAGAGAGAGAAGGGAGTGGGAGTCAGGCTCCAGGGCCAGGCGGAGGGGCAGCGAGTTGGAGGGACGCCCAGGTCCTGTTTGTCTTCTCTCCGCCTTGGCCACAGGCCAGAGAGGACACTAGTGGAGATGGGGCACTTGAAAGAAAGCCCTGGAACTGAGAGCTTCAAACAATTGCTGAGAAAAGGAAACCACAGTTTTAATTATCCACCAAATTAAGGGGTTTCGTTGTATTTTTATGTCTATTCTTAGGCCCAGAAATTTTTTTAAAAAGTTCTGTAAAAAATGCAGAAGTGAGCTAAGGTTCTGTAGAAACTGGGTTTGGGGGACCCTTTAACACTACCGGCAGGGAGCTCTCTTGCCCAAGGTCATGCTTTCCTGAGTGTGAACCCCCAGCCCATGGCTGATTGAAGCAGGGTGGGAAGCCCAGCCATTTCAGGCTAAGAAGGACAGTCTTCTTTCCAGAGCTCCCTGCCTGGTCAACCAAGGCTATCATGGGTATGGTGTCAAGGACTGACTTCTCCCTCCTCCTACTACTCTTGCCACGGGGTTGATCCCAAAGGCCCTCTTCAGTACACATCCCGCAAGCTGAATTCCCTCTCCCAGTCTGCTTCCCAGAGAGATTTCCCAGCCTCAGAAGACCATCAGGACTTGTAACAAATGCAAGAAAGGAAGTAAACAGGCTGTGTGATGGAGAGTGACTGCAGGGGGGCTGGAGTGGGGCGGGGTGGGGGGTTTGCTGTAAGTGGGATGGCGGGACATCTGGGTTGACACCAGAGAAGGAGTTGGTCTTGTGAAGAGCTGGAGCATAGGCTTTCCAGGCAGAGGGGACAGTTAGAGACTCCTGGGCATCAAAGGGTGTCCCTAGGTGAGACTATGGACAAGGTGTGTGGTGGAGGGCCCCACAGCAGACAGGACCTGTGAGTAGAGGCTAAAAGGTGACTGAGTTAGTTCCAGGCATGGAAGAGGGGAAAACATTCCAGTCCAAGGGACAACATAGACAAAGGCGTAGACTGAGAAGAATCCACTGTGGCTGGAAGGTGAGGCTGGTTGGTGGGAATGCAAGGAAAGGGGTTGGAGAGGTAGGTTAGAACCCGGGTTCATGGTGGCCAACTCTGTGTGGGGGAGGTTGTTCTGAGAAAAAACAGAGAGCGTGTTGAGGAAGGATTGGTGAGGAGGAGGGACTAGCACTTGGGGGATGAGTTGGAGGGCCCGGCAAGAGTCTCGGCGAAGCCAGTGAAAACTTGCTTAGAACAATGGCTTGGGGCATGAAAAAGGAAACCAATTTGAAAAATATTTTGCAGAACTCAGACAGAAGGAGGCTGACTGGGGCTGAGGGAGAAGTGGAAAGTGAACATAAGCTTCTCTGGCTGCGTGACACAGAAAAGGAAGCAGATTCCCGTGGTCGAGGGGATAAAGGGATGCCACAGTCCATGTGATGGTTACAGGGAAATTCTGAACAGAAGGAAAGGTTCTCCAGAAAGTTGTTAGTGATACAAGAGGCCATGAAGGGAGGGGAAGGCCTCAGGAGAGAGTGCAGCATGAACCGAGAGGAGAAAAGTCCACGTAAGAAACAGAGGACCCAGCCAAGGAAGCCTGACCAAGAGTGCTCAGGAGTTACTCAGGGGAAGACCAGAGAAGGAGGCAGGAAGAGATACTAGGGAAGGCTTTGGCAAGATTGTCACTCACTGGGTTAAAGTTCTAGTGTTTTCCATCCCCTCATTCATCACTCACTTATTCAGTAATTTTACTGAGCACCTTCTACATTCAGGGTATCAGGAAAGCCATGAGGAGCAAGATACAAAGGAGCTCTCAGTGAGGTCTGGAGACTTATTTAGATGCAGATTAGAAACTCACTCAAAACTAGACAAAACAACAAACGGGGATTTGCTGGAATGATGCAGGAATATCCTATGGCAGGAGAGGACAAGAAGACCCAGGAACGACGGACCCTGGGACCTGTGGAATCAGACTCCAGGGGTGCTTTCGAGGCTTTTGGGGGGATGATGATATCTCTTGTCTTCCTGTAGACCTGCATGGTCTGGTTCAGCACCGCAGGGCAGTAAGTGACTGCCGCAGCCCTGCCCTTGCAGGATTTTTCTGGTTTCCAAACCCAACAACAACCACTTCAGCCTCTGTCTTAATATTGCTCCTTTGGGTTCACATGCCCATGGCTAGTTCAATCAGCTCTGGCCTAGGAAGGAAAGGCCTGGTGCTTCAAAGGGCAGGTGGAGTGCTAGGGGTGGGTAAAGGGGGTGGGGAGGAAATCTACCTCCCCTCTTGTTCTTTAACTCAACCCATGAGAATGGGGTGGGGGTTCTTTGCTGAGACCTGCCCCTCCCCTGCCCCACTGCCTAAACCAGACACTGAGAAGTAAGCCCCATCAAGACAGAATGAGGCCTCTTCTTGCTTTTCAGCCTGGGGAATTGTTCCATAATTAAGGGGAAAAATGATGAATGCAGAGATGGGCAAGTCCCCATACTTCATCCTTACTGCCATTGAATTAACAGTGTAACACATCATGTTTTATTATAACTTTCTAATAATTACAGTTATTACTGAATTCATGTATATGGAAAAGGCAGAAATACCATCACTATATTAATTCGTGAGGCCCTTCAATGGATTTATTGAGCAATAAGCAAATTCCAACCACTTGGCATAAAACAGAAGCCTTTCCCCAACACAGGACTCTATTAGCCACTGGGATACTCAAACAGCTCGCTTTGAATGGGACCAGGCAGTCTCTGCCCCAATTATTTTCTCCTTCTCCAGGCAGTCTGCCCTGATTCAGAGGGTCATGTTTAGAACTTCCCTCTTCATGGAAGAGCTAAAACCCACACTCTCCTAGTGTCTCTCAAAAGTCACAAATGTCAGCCCCAGTGTTGACATAAACCTTTTCCGTTTGCACAGAGCTTTATAGTCTTCCCAACATGATCACAGATAAGGTCCTTCTGCCTGAAACGTCAAAGGAAAAACTTCTGAAAATAGAGATATGTGGGAACCGGGGTCATCAATAGACTATGCTCTTGGTGGCTTTTGTTAGGGGGAGGAGGGGTGGCAAACTGATTGAATGCCAAAACCTAGGCCATTTTAAAGCAATGACCAAGCCCTTGGAAATGACCCCATGCCGTCAAGGAAGGCCTATAGGTACCTGCTGGTTAGGGCTCTGGAAATGAACGGCAAAGGAGGGGCAGAGGGAGGGGTAGGGACAGGGGAAAGCCTGAATCTGCTCAGAGGAAAGAAGACTTGGCAGAACCGAGATAACCATCAGCGATCCGGAGGCTCTTTTGTGTAGCTGGAAACAGACCAGTTCTCTGGGCTGGGGAAGAGGGAGTATGGGGGCCGGAGCTGGCATCTAAAGGAAAGAGACTCAGTGGAAGATTTCCTTTGTCCCCAGGCACAGCATTGTGGCAGAGAGAGCTGTCCAGCAGCCAATAGGACGACCTCGGTGGTAGTGTTGGGCTTCCTGAAGTTTGGGAGGCCATCATCTGTTTATTCAACTCATGCCTACCTAGTCCGCACTTTGTACAGGCAGCGTGGGCGACCCCGGGCTCAGACAGCTCCCAGGCAAGTGGGGGGAAGTCAGACAATCAACAAGCGAGCAACGACGAAAGCACAATGACAATGTTGTAGGACGGACTACAGAAGAAGGGGAAAGGGAGACGATGGAAAGGAAGGAGAAGAAAAATACGGACCTTGATACTAAACGTCCAGTAGGTGCTGTCGTTTCACGCATCTCCTTCTGTCCACAGGCCCCCAAAGGTAGATGTTAATTGCCTCCATTTTTATAGATGAAGAGACCAAGATTTGGAGACATTAAGTAGGCTCTCCAAAGTCATTAGGTCGACACGCAGTTCTGAACACCTGCTTTGTAAATGACCCCCCTGGGAGTGGATCCCAGTCTGGCAGGTGCAAGTCTGTCGAGGTGGTGCGGGACACTGGAGGACTGTTTCCCTGCTGGGGAGTTCCAGCCACATGGCTTGAGAGCTTATATATGAGAGAATGAGGAGAGGATTTTAAGATAAGGACAATCAATCACTTATCTAAAACCTTTGTGGAACAATTACACAACCTGTGTGTAAGCATCTTCAGGGATGGGGTTCACTGTCTCCAGAGAAGTCAGCCCATCTTTGGGCGGCCCTCACAGGTGGAATGTCCTTTCTTACATCAGACCCACCTCTCTCATTTTGGAACATACTCAACACGCTAGGGGGCTCTCCCAGGGAGCATGGGCTCCCTCTCCAGAGGATTTCAAAACCAAAAAGCCTACAGAATCCAAAAAATGACTGGACTTTGTTGGTATGATTTCAAGCCTAGGTCCCTTTTGGGTTTACTATTTTGCAATTCAAAGATGGAGAAACAAGAGAATCCCTCACCTCAACCTGTGTAGACTATCTACTATTCTGCTGAATGGGATCGTGGAGCTGTCCTCTCTCTGCAGATCCCAGGGGACCAGCCAGTCCCCGCAGTCTAACATCTGCCCCAGGATTGTCTGGCTCCGCACCAATGCTGCTCCCATTGCCGCCATGTCCCAGCGAGCTGCTGGGATTCACGGTTCTCCCTTCCAATCACAGCCCATTCATCACTGTGCTCTGATGAGCACGTGACCGGTGGAAGGGCTCCCCCTTTTGTTGTGTGTGGTGCTGGAGAGGGATGAATGCCCGCCCGGACTCCTACCGCAGCTGCATTGCTAAATCAGTGCCTTCTATAAATCCCTCTTCTAACAATTAGGGAAATGGGGCCACACACAGCCTTGCGGGCATCAAACTGCAGGTCTGCCACCTTGCTAACATGGTGCTCTTCCAAGGCCCTGCAATGATAACGTAGAGGGAAGAGCATGAGCCTAGGGTCCAGAGGTCTGGCTTCATTGTTTCTCTGTCACCACCAAGATATGTGATTTGGGACAAGTATCTGCCCTCTCTGAGTCTCAGGTCTTTAAACTTTAAAATCAGTAAGTCACTAAGTGAGTCACTAAAGGATCCCGGAGATGGTTTTCAAGCTCTAACATTTTAGGATTCCAAGCGTGGCCTGGACCATGCACAGATCAGGCTGAAGCTCAAGGCCCATGTTGCAAAGTCAGAATGTCACCCACCCATCAGGAGGAGCTCAGATGTGATGACCTCTGGGTTTCTCCCAGGTCTGGAGGTCTGGGAATAACTCCCCCTGGAACACTGAGGAACAACCAGAATGCCTGGGTTCCAGCCAGAGACCTGGGTCTTTTTCCACCTGTCTGTGGCACCAGCTCTGATTGGGGGTGGGGGGAGCAGGTCGATGTAACAGCAGGTGCTCCTGAAGGCTCTTACCACCAGGTGGGGGGGGCTGGTGGTTTTGCTTGATGGGGGTCTGGTGGGGGTGGAGGTGGTGGAATCAGGGTGTTTGGAAATGACAGAGAGATAATAATAGCAGTAATCACTGAATGTCTATGACAGGTGTGCCAAGGACTTTACAAAACCTTCCATGGAAGTTTCTTTATTCACAGAGAGCCCAAGCAAGATCTTCAGGATGCCAGTATTGTTTGTTTCTTATTTTGGATGCTGGTTGCAGAAATGCATTTATGAAAATTCACTCAACTGGATACTTAGGACATGAGACTTTTCTCTAAAAATAGTCAACAACAACAACAACGACATTTTTAAAAAGTTACTTTATATACTACCCACTGTGACATACAATGCACGTGCTGCCATCCTCATTTTCCCAGGGATGACCTTGAGGCATAGAAAGGATCAGGAGCTTGTCCAAAGGCACGCAGCTGGGAAATAGGGGTGCTGGGGCTATAATCGAGATCCAGCTGGCTTCAGAGTTGGTGCACACCCTCCTTCCCCCCGGATGGTAAGCAGGAGGGAGACTCACCAGGTACACCTCACCTAAACTCCCCCGAGCCACCCTTGCCCACCACCAGCCTAAGCTGGATGGCTGGGTTGGGGGGTGGGTTGGGAGAGGGAGGGCTGGAAAGTGGCAAAAATCATAAGCCCAGCTCTGTCTTCAGAGAAGCTTTCCATCGCTCGGTGGGGGAGTGGGGGGCGGTTTGGGCAGATAGGGGATAACAATGCAAGACAGTGCCTCAGGGGTCCGGCCGACTGCTGGCCAGGCATGGAAGCTCTCAGCCTCAGAGTGCTGGGTGCTCTGAAGAGGAGCTGGGGGAGGCCCGGTCTGGGGCCAGTTCTCTTTTAACCCCTTTCCGCCCAGTGACAGGTGGCCAATGGGCCCTGCATCCCTGCTGGCATCGCAGGGTGGCGTGACTGGATTAATTAGGCTTGATGAATATGCGAGCGCTTCATGAATTGTAATTAAGCAGGCATGCATCTGGTGGCAGTGGTGGCTGAGGGTGGGAAGAAGTGATATCAGGAGGCTTCGAGACGCCATTGAATCTGAACCCCCTGGCACGTACGTGTGTCTATGATAGAGCCGGGGACACAGGCTGTGGGCCTCCGTTACGCAGGCCACCCTGAAACAAAGAGCCTGGTGTCTGAGATCCTGATTTATGCGATAAACATGTCTTGAGCTTCCTATGTATGCTCTCCTCTCTGAGGGAGACATGGCTGGGGTGAAGTTGCAGAGGGCAGAACGGGCTCCCTCAAGAAGCAAGGAGGTAAGAAGGGGTAGGGACAGTAGGGGTAGGGACAGAAGTTTGGGGCAATAGTCACATCCAAGGGCTACTTCTTGAGACCGTGAATGTCACCTTGCAAACACACACACACGCATAGCGCATCACATCTTCACTCTCTGTCTCTGTCTTTGTTTCTCTCTCTCTCTTTCACTCAGCCCTTGGCTGAGCAAGGCAAGAGGTCCTTTTTGGTTCCAAGGGGCTTCAGGGACAGCGCTGGCAGACAGCTGAGGAGGCAGGGACAGACACGGGCAGAGCTGGGCCCAAACCCCACCCAGGATGCAGCCGGGGAGATGGAGCCGATGGGTCGCTTGGCAGAGAGAGGGGCCTGGAACCAAATGTTTAGACAGGGGACGGCATGTTTAGCTTAGGGAAAAACAGAGTGCAGAATGATGAGTGGGCTATGGAAAAAGAGGTCTGAACAGTGAAATCCTCCTCTGTCACGGCAGCCCTGACAGAGGTGGAGGATAAACTTCCATCGCACTCTTTCTAAACCCACCCTGACTTTCCACGTGGCCTCAGAAATACCCCCAGGATCAGTTCTTTGGTCTTTGGGAATCTAGGATGTGTCAAATCCCCCCTCCTGCCTCTGGGTACCCCACAACCCCGCCAGATGAGGCTAACCATGGACTCTTCCATGCATGTCCCCATACTAGGCCTTGCTCACGCTGTTCCTTCCTCCTGCGAGGCCCTGGTCACTTTCCAACCATTCAGCCTGCTTGTCAACTAAAGCTCAGTGCGCAGGTAATGCCCTTGGAGAAGCCTCCCCTGAAACCGCCAGTCAGAATTAGCTACCGTCCGCTTCTTCTGCTCTCCTGGGCTGTGAAGGGAAGAACCTGGAGTCAAAGGCAGGGGTTCAGGTCCCAACCCTGCTCTCCTTGGGCAGCAAGCCACATAATGACTCTCTACCTTGGTTTTCTTGTTTGCAAAATGAGAAAGATGGTTACACCTTCCTGATAGGGGTTGCAGATTAAACAATGACTCATTGCACTTAGCATAATGCCCTCTAGGCCTACCCACGTGGTTGCAAATGGCAGATTTCATCCTTTTTATGGCTGAGTCATATTCCACTATACATACTGCATCTTCTTTACCCACTCAACTCTCGAGGGGCATTTGGGCTGGCTATTTTAAGTGAGGTTGCAATAAACATTCTTTTCAAATCAGTGCTTTCATTTTTCTTATGTAAATATCCAGTAATTCCAGGGGAATTACTGGATCACAGGTCGTTCTATTTTTTTTTTTTAATTTTTTTGAGGAACCTCCATAACCGTTTTCCACTGTGGCTGCACCAACTTAACATTCCCACCAAAGACAAATACCATCTAGTTTCATTTATAGCTGGAATCTAAAAAAAAAAAAAAAAAGCAAAGCAAAATGAAAAGTAAACAAGAAACAGAAACAGACTGAAATATAGAGTACAAATTGGTGATTGCTAGAGGGGAGGGTGTTGGAAGGATGAGTGAAACAGGCAAAGGGGACTAAAAGGTACACACTTCCAGTAATAAAATAAATAAGTCATAGGGATGTGGAGTACAGCACAGGGAATAGAGTCAATAATATCTTAATAGCATTGTACGGTGAGAGATGGTGACCTCACTGACCATGGGCAACATTGCATATGGTGGAGAATTGTGGATTCACTATGTTGTACGCCTGAAACTAACATAACATGGTGTTTCAACTGTATTTAATTAAAATAAATAAAAGAATAAGTGACAACATAAGAAGACTCAATGAGATAAGGTTCGTAAAAATGCCTTATAAATTATGAAGTCCGTGTCCCCATAAGAGTGTGCTTAGTACTTGGTATTAGCTGTTGTCTGCTTGATTTGATGGGAAGTCCCAGGTCTTATTTCTTATTTCCCTAGTGTAGTAGGTGTTCACTGCCTATTCGGTGAATGGATTCATGAATGAACAAGATAGAAGTTAAATGCTTCAGGTTAGCGGGTTGGGCCCATGGTTCCTTCCTGCGGGATCCTGGGGGCCTGTGCTAGCCAAGCAGTAACTCCAGGCAGAGACAGTGTGAAGTGAAACATTGTTGGGGGGGGGTGGCACGGAAGTGTATGCCAACCTCAAAGGCCAGTGTGTTTTAATTAGTATAATTAATGATGGCACCAACTGGCTCATTACCTGATGGAATTAATGGGGATCATTTGTCTCCCTACTGCAGCCTTCCGGTATGGTGGCGGCTGTCGGTGCGATGGGGAGATAGCACACGTTCTCTGCCCTGGGGAAGGATTTCGGAGCCCTCAACTAATCTGACTGCTCTCCAGAAGTCTGTTCTCTGTTTCTCCCCTCAGCATCCCCCTGCCCAAGGCTTCTGCCACCATGCACAGCCTGGCTGTACCTCGCTTTAGATGAAACAGTTGGTAGCTAACCAGAACTATGTGCAGGGTTTTAAAAATTACCTCTGTCTGTCCCCTAAATCTCCCCTTTTCTCCCTCCCTGACCCTTCACCAAGGCCACATTGACCCCATCATCAGCCTGGGCTTGTCACATCCACACAGCCCTTCAGTAGCTCTTAGAGACCCATCTGAAGAGGAGCTAGTCTCCTCCTGAGAAGCCTGACATAGGGACAAGCTTGAGACAAAGCAGTTAGGCTCAGTGACGTCAGATCCCACTCGGAGACACACAGGCTGTCTCTTTCCCTCCAATGTTGGCTCAGTTCCGAGCACTTCTCCCTTCTGGGTGTAAAGAATTACCTTCTGCAGCTGGAATTTTGAATCCTACCATCATTATCTGGGAGCAGAATCAGAGCTCCTTTCTGCAAAGCCCAGAACACACATTCCAGGCAAAAGAAAATTCTGTCTGGAGTCCCTCCATCCCTGGAGCTCACGGTTGTGTGTAGCCATTTACAGGGAGATCCTGAAACTCCTGACTTCTTCAAGGGAATGTGATGGGCTAAGAGGGGCAGGGCTCCCGCAGGGAACCAGGCAAAGTCCTTTAAGTCATCCTACAAAAGCACTCAACCAGCCCTGCCTATTTCAAGCAATAAAGGGTCAGCCACCCAGAAAGGCGTGTTCACCATAGAGCTCAGCTTGAATGCCATGATCATAAAATTACAGAATAGATTCAACCATGGCATATTTCATGGCACACCTATAGACCAAGAACATTGTACATATGGATGGATCTCTGAAGCTGCCTTTTTGAGTGTGCATGTTGACATCCATATGAATGCTTATTCGTGGGACAGGAGCGTGTGCTCTCTAGTAACCCATGGGTCTCCTGGGCCATGGGTGTATGTGTGCAGGGGCTGACTGTCTCTGGGAAGGCATGTGAGCCTCTGGGTGTTGCATGTCTTTCCGTGTTGGTGGCTGTATTTGTCTTATTATGGGCATGTGTGTGTAGGTTTCGTCTGAGTCTGTGGGTGACTAAGGCAAATAGTGAGGACAAGACATGATGAGCCAAGAATGAATCCCCCTTTTCCTTGTACTGGATCCTAGAGGTCAGGAGATGGAGCACGACTCAATTTACACACTAATCGAGTGTCACCCACTCTGGAGTATAGATAGTAACACACCATAGTGACATAATAACATGCACTCTGGAGTATCCATTCATACTTCATAGTGCCACAGTGCTGGGATCCTGGTATACACCTGGAGTAGGATTTGATGTCTGAGGGAGCCGAGGAGTATATTCGTGTGTCTGCTTACGGGGGGGTCTGGAAGGGTACTCTGTGGTCCTTAGTGGGCTTGTCCCTGTGGACCATTTCATGTATGAATTCTGGGGAGCCTGGGGCCTGGAAGTGCCAGAGCAGCCTCAGGAGAAGGCAGAGGCCTGTGTGTGTGTGTGTGTGTGTGTGTGTGTGTGTGTGTTATGACAATCAGGGCTACCCCATTGCCCAACTCCAGAAGCACTCCTTGCTGTGTCTTCTATGACATTCCAGGGGACACAGGTTCCCACCAAACACAGCCCTCCTCCCCGAGCTGGTGTTGCCAGCCCAGGCCCTTTCTTGCTGTAGCTTTAAACCGAGGCGGGAGCTGGAGAAGGCCGACACATTCCCAGCGGCTGAGAGTGGCTCCCCAGAGTGTGGGAGCACAGCCAGAAACCAAGTCCTCTTCCCTTGGAGGGTTGCAGTGACTTGTTAAAAAAAAAAAAATGGAAGAAGAAAAAGAAAAGGCTCTTTGGCTCAATGGGGAAAGAAATCAGATGGAAAGGAAGAGGAAGAAGGTGAAAAAAAATTTTTTTAACTGTTTTTTTCGCTTTGGAAAGGTCAGCGGTAAAAACTTGCTTCCTTGCCAACACAAAACTGGGGTTGGTGCTCAGCAGCCTCCTTTCGATCGATAGGACACTGATCACCTCATAAAATGGTGTTGAGGCGGCAGGGGCCAGGGTGAAGGCCACTGGAAGGAGGAGCGCCTGCCACCAGCTCTAAGTGCCCTGGGAGTCCACTGCAGGCTGAGCCCCATACCACCCCAGCCTGCCCCTGTCCAACCCTCCCACTGCCCCTTAGCCAAAGGCCACAGAATCCTCGTGCTCGTGGGTATAGCTCTGTGGATAGCGGTCCTTGCTTATGTTTGCGAATTTGGGAGCTCCCTTCCTTGAGCAGCAAGGGCCCCCATACTCTGGCCAGCTACCTCCCCTCTCCCGAAGCTTAGACCTCTACAGAGTAGTGTAAGTGGCACAGGGACCCCCAGGAAGGGCTAGAATCCCAGAGGGAGAGATGGGCATTTTACCATCGGGCAACAGAACCACTTGCATATTTTATCTTATTTCCATGAGACATAGAGTTGGAGCCAAGGGAGGCGGGAGCTGGAGGCAGACAAGAGGGAGCAGTGACCTTCACCTGAGAATACTCCGTGTATATGCTTGGCCAGCACACGGGCCATCTGGTAAACCCCTTGCACCCTCAAATGCTGCCCGGCTTTGACTTCTTCAGCCAGCCCTAGCCATAAGGCGCAGTGCAGGCAGTCCTCAGGCTCGGGGGTGTGAGGGCCAGGGAAGGGGGACAGTGACACTTTCAAAGAACGGAGGACGCTGTTAACATGTCAGTCCAATTATGGTAATGTGCTGGGGTAATTGGCCCTCCAAGGGCGAAGGGGATGCACATGAGTCCAGTAATTGCAGGTTCATTTTGCTCTGCATTCTCTATCCTGCTTTGGTGAATAATTATTAGTATTTAGCAAGTGGATATTGTCATCTTCAAAGCAGGTGCAGCTGTGGCTCGGGCACTGGAGCCGGGGCCAGCTAAAGGTCAGCTTCTGCTTGGGGATAATTAATTTGTCTTTTATGGATCTGAAATGTGCTCCAACCTTGTCTCTTCTTTTTTGCTTCCAAACAAACAAACCAAAGAAAAGGGGAATATGCTTTGTGGTTTTAGTTCAGTCCACTTTGCACTGAAAGGCCAGAATTAACAAATAGGGGTAAAGTACTGGAGGGGATCACGGACCTCTACCATCTCTAGATAAAGAGCCAGAAATCCCCCCCCCCAGGCAGGGTCCCCATAAATCGGGAAGCCAGATGCTCTGGTGGTGACCATCAACAGGTGACTATAGTCTATACGCTCTTGGTATCCTATCGGTTTGCTTGCTGTCCCTTATACTTTGGACACTGGGACACTCTGTTCCTAAAAGGAGTAACATACAGAAATTCCAAAAGGAAAAGGAATAATAGTAGGAAGAGCTGCTGAGTACTTCCTGTGTGTCCTGTGCTCATTTTACCTGTGCACATAAACTACTTGCTTGGTCTAACCACAACCCTAGGACGTCAGTGTTCTTCTTATCCCCATTTTACAAGTGAGAAAGGGAGGCACAGATAACCAGAATCTATTACTCCCAGCTAAAGTAACAGCCGCCGTTCCGTCCCCGGGCTGTCCGGGACGCTTAACCAAGCACCTTTACCGGGTGTGGTGCTGGGCTGAGTTCTCTGGCCTGCCAAGGCAGCCCTCTAGGCTTTGCTTTGTGGAGGAAGAGAGCCTGGGTATTTTCATCCAGAGGCATGATGCCTGATAGAATTTTATCAGAGATGCAGTAGAAATCAGTATAGATGGAAATGGATGGGAAATGGCCCCAGCCCACGTCCTGCCTCTGCACTGAGTCTCCTCGAGAGCCCCAGCCCATGGAGCCCTTTCTCCGTGGCCTCATGCCCCGCTGGGACGCAGGCTCAGTCAGATTCCCACCCATGTTCATGGGCTCTCTCGCGCTGTGATCTAGTCTCAGCATGTCTGTTCGCCTCTCCTATAAGAATCCAAATGCAGTTAGGCATGAAACCGGCCACCTGTGCTTTTGCGGCTCCTGGGACCCTCAGCTCTGGCCTGGGCTCTTTGTCATAGGGATTCAATGACTCCTGAGTGAATCAAATTGGGAGGCAGAAGTGGACAAGTCTTCGCCACCTCTGGCAGTTTGGTTGGTAAAGGAAAAGCCCCCCTTTTTCACATTGGCTGGGCAAACAGGATACTTTAGGAGAGTGGATGTGAGCCTTTCATCTATATATCTTCTGAATTCAGAAGAGTGGATTACGCACTTGGGGAGTTTCTTATGATACACCTGCCTCACAAATTGGAATTCCAATGATCATGATCATTCTAAGAAGAGGCTGGCAAGGGGGAGAGAAGTATATAGGAGAATCTTGGGGGAGATGGGAACAGCTACTTGAGGAGTTCAAGTTTGTGTTCGGGGCTTGCCTCTGTGGCAGGACAACAACATTTTGTTCTGTGGTTTTACTGCAGCCTACATATTGATGCAGCCAAATGAATTCCCCTCTTTGCAACCTGACCTCCTTCTTACTGTGAAATGATCTCATTTCAAGGCTAACCACAAGAGGTTTGGCTGGGCACCTGGCATGCCGGGTGCCTGGCATTTGCAAAATCTTCATGCAAAGTGCAATTTTTTTTTTTTAAAGACAGTAAATAAATCCTGTCCAAAGAAATCTTGGAAAGGTCTGCTCCCAGCCACAAGGTGAAAAAAAAAAAAGCGATCACTCTCCCCACCCTCACAACTATTATCTGCCTCTCTTCTCGAATGTTAAGGCTTAAGTCGCTTTTAATTTTAGATCAGGAACAATCTGATTTGGGGCCAAGGTCTTTTTTCACTGTCCTTCAAAATGTATTAAGCTGTGGTGTTTTTCCACCTCCAGTCTGCTCTGTTTCAGTTTCTTGAGTGCCCAAGGCTGAAGGCCTACCATGAATTTGACCTACAGCCAGGATGCAGTGAGACCGTATCCCACAAAAACCAGCCCCCTCCTGCCTGCAGCAGGAAGTCCGGCAGCTGTGACAAAAGACAGAGAGGTGGTATATCACCTGCCCAGATTTGAGGGATGCTCACTGCCTCCTTGGCAAGGTGTGGCCATGTCCACTTGGTCACCTGGAGTTCTCAGAAGTGCAGGTCCTGACTTTCAGCTTCTTCCCAGCTTAATCCCTCTGTGCTTCTTTCCCCAGCCCCTACCATTACCACAGAGAAGAGCAGGTGCTTACAGACCAGGCAATTCCCTGGTCAGCACCATCTTGCTCCCAGGCTCCCAGTGCCATTAGCAGACCATGTGACATGCAAGACATTCCTTCCAGGCCCTGCAGAGGACCTGGGGATGGGGCAGGGGGAGTCGCTGATCCCAGAACCCTATTTTAGGTTCTGTTGGCAGAAGCCCAACTACCCACTTGGCCTGGTCTGTGATCCCCTTGGTCTGTCTCCTGGGGTGTTCTGCGTTCAGCTGGAAACTATCCAGGAGGAGCTAAGCAGACACACTGGGAGCTGAGACAAAGAGGACCATTTCCCGAAGCTGACCCTACCTTTCTGGAGAAGTCAACCTTCAGCCTACTTGACAGGACACCGACCCTCTGATTTTGTTCCTTCCAGGACTTCCCTACCTTAGTGGGCAGATTTGATTCTAGACTTCGACCCACTCCATACTCTTCCATCTGCCATTCCTAGGTCAGGTCCCAGGATAATCCCCGGGGGAAGCTCCTTTTCAAAATCATGATCAGGCGCCATCTTGGTCTCTCACACCGGATGGGATCTTCTTGATCTCAGAACCCTCTCTTCAGAGAAGCCTAAAAGTTGGGTCGGAACCTACTGACATTTTTGCGGGAAGCCTGCATGTTCTCTCTGCAGGCCTTTGACAAGAGGAATGTGCTGGGCTGAGGGAGGAGGCAGAGTTACTAAGGGAGGATGGAAATGAGAAGAGTTTAACTCTAAGCCACTGTCGGGCCCCTCGGGATCCCAGGCTCTGCAAAGCCTAGGGAAGTGACAAAATATTTATGTTTTCTACTTCCCTCACCCACAGCCTTTCTTGGGAACATCTGACAAGGTTGTTGGTGAACGAGCGTATCCAGTGTGCAGCCAGACAGGCTGGCAAGAGAGCAGCGGTAGCGGCTGACAGAGCAGCTTCCCCCTACGGAGGCTCCGGGGGCCCGCAGAAGCGAGGCTCGGCCTTTGCAAAGAGACGGATGTCTCTGGGCTGCATTCATGGAATGTGCTGACCCCAGCCTGACTGCTAGTCGGGTGGGGAAGCAGGGATGGCCAGAATGGGATTGTCAGGGCGAGAGACTTGCTTTCCTAAAATTCTGGCCATATTTGGGTTTGAGTCAAGGCTGTTGAGTCTTCGGAGGGACCTCAGTAACTTGCCTTGTTTCAGTAGGAGGTTTAAGATTCAAACCACAGGGGACCCCTGGCTCCGGTCCTTGGTGCGTGCCCATCAGCCGTCTCCCACAAAGACACTGCGGGGAGTGAAGCAAATGATACTCCTCACTCCTGATCTTCTTCTGAACTGACATGTCAGCCCACATATGCCCCTTCCTCTTCTCCCTCATCAGACTTCATTAGACGTCACATGGGAAAGGCACTGGGATGAAAATGCTGTGGAACACGTTTTCTCTTCTATCCCCAAATCGCCAACTGCAGGGAAGTGGCTCTCTGCTGGGTTAGATCTCTCCTTCCCGGTTAGGGAGCCTCTAGTCAATATCCTAACTAGTCAATATCCTAATTTCCAATAAGTAACTTCTCTGTCTCCAGCTTTGGTTAGGACACCTTAAATGCTAGCGTGGCTTTAGGGACCAAATTCAAAATTCTTCCCCAGGCCACGAGGGTCTTCCCTGAGGTTCGTCCTAAAGAATCTTTGGGCTCTTCTGTCCTCGTATGCACTGGCCCATCCCTTCTTTTCTTCTTGGCTACGAGCTTTCAGAGTCCCCAAGATACTCTTTAGACACCCTACCTTTTGGCTTTCCAAAGGAAAATGTTTCTTCATTCACTCAACACGTATTTATCGAGTGTCTTATAAAGCAGCCCATGGAATTGTGAGCTATTGCTACAACAGTGTCACACAAGAAACTACCTCTAAGTATCAGTGGCTGTCAACATTTATTTTCCCTGCTCGCAGAGCTGCAGATCGTCTTGGAAAGCTCTTCTTCAGAGCTCAGGATTGGGTTCGGGTCCTTTTCACAGGTCCTCATTTTAGGTTTCGGCAAGCAGAAACAAGAGCTCTGTACGGACGCTCTTCTCATGGCAGGAAGAAGTAGCTCCAAAAACTCAAGCCAAGCCATGCAAGTGTGTTGAAGTCGTCTGGTCACTCCCACGAATAGGTCATTAACCCAAGCAAGTCACAAGGTCACGTTGGAAGTTAGTGAGGTAGGGAAGAATATCCACTTCTAATTCAGCCATGGCAAGTGCAGGAAAAGAAGGAATAATTGTGAACAAATAATACAATATAATGCAGAACAGTTTCTACTTCCGTAAAGTTCAGAGTCTAACGTGGGAGACAGATCTCAACCTACAAACAAGGAAGCTATTGTAGATTAAGCTGGGATACACGTTCTAAAGAAAATGAATAACACAAGGGAATCTATTTTCAGACTGGGTAGCCCGGAGGTCCTCTGTGAGGTGGTGTCATCTAAGCTGAGGTCCGAAGGATGAGAGAGTCCGGTACATAGACAGAGGGCAAAGAGGTTTCCAGCCAGTGGGAAGGACTTGTGCAAAAGCCCCAAGGAAGCCACGATGTGGTTGAAGAGCTAGAATAAGTTCTTGTACGGCTGGAGTGCAGAAGGAAGGTGAAAATAGTGTGCGCTAAGATTGAAGGTGCCTGCTGGGGTCAGCCAGGGTCCTGGCTGGTCACTGCTCCTGGCCAAATCTACCAATGATTGCTATTTATTCAGTGCTGCTAAGGAAGACAATACAACCCCCCTTCCTCAAAGCTTTCTTAGATATCACTGAGATATGTTACATTTTTTTGTACTAAGTCTTTGAAATCTAATGTGTGTTTTATAGTGCGGCACCCCTCAGTTTGGATCAGCTGCGTGTCAAGTGCCCCACAGCCACCTTCCGAACAGCATGGTTTTAAGCAAACAGCAGCACCTAGGTGATCAAAGGCATGTGAGGTTTCTCCCCACCCTGACCCAGTCAAGACAAAAGCCAACGGTCCTGATGCCAATCGTCCAGCAATAGCAAGGAGTAGGTTCTACAAGGGGGCTGAGTTCCCTGGCGAGCAGGTGGAGGCGACAGCCTAAGAAATCTGAGCTATTGCTGTGACCAGTGAGGCACTTGAACCCACAGGCTAGAGAGGCCCAGGGAGCTCAGAATATACATATGTCTGTAAAAGTCATATTCTAGTTGCTTTCAACTTAAATGTGCTTTTTATTCTGAGGGCCACACGAAAACGATAAGTTGTGTCTTGCCAACTGATGGTGACCTTTGTGTTTCTGTTTACCTGGATTATGAATGTTGTGTTCCAGAATTTCTTTTCCATTCAAGCCACCTGTAATTCTTTCTTATTCCATTTGTTCATTCCTCCCAACCTAACCCAACTAGCAGAGTAGAATATTTTAAAGCTTATTTCAATTATCTGTACTGTCAAATGTCAGTACACTGAATTATTATTTCCAGCTGCACTATCCTCCCTTCTTTTAGCCCCTCCCCCTCCCTCCTTGCCCAGGACTGTAGGTGTCACCTGGCAGAGAATCACTTGCCAAACCACAAAGCATTGCACAGCTTAGGGGGGATCCAAACAGCCAGAAGCCAGCACTCACTGTCAATCAAATGAGTTACATCTACAAGGCTTAGAATGATTCCTGGCACAGAGTAAGTGCTCCAAAAGTGCTGGCTACTAAGTACTTGGAGTACCTTCACAATTGAGCGATTCAATTCATCAGGTATTTCTTGGGTACCTGCCCTGTGCCAGGCCCTGTACTAGGTGCTTGGGAACAATGGGGAATGAGGAAGATCCCTACCCTCAGAGAGCTGACATCCTAACTAGGAAGATAGACAGTGAACAATAAATAGCACAAATATGTAGATTGTGTGGAACCCCAGAAGGGGGAAGTGGTATTAGTGGAAAGAGAAAGTCAAGCAGGTTAAGGGGTATTGGAAGGACAGGGTGGGAGCAGAGATCATAGTAAATAGGGTGGCTTGCTAGTCTGTCCTCAATGAGAAGGCATGAGCTGAATAGAGTCTTACACAGGTAAAGGCACTTCAGTAATCAGCCAATAGAAAGGCCTTCAAGTAGGGGTGTCTGTTGTGTTTGAGGGATGCCAAGGGGGCTGGTGTACAGAGTATGGGGACCAGAGTGATGAGCAAGAGAGAAGGAAATCAGATTTAACAAAGGGGGAAGGAGTCCTTTGGGCTGGTGTAAGGACTTCAGTTCTCCCTGAGGAATGGGGGAACAGGGCTCGGAGCTAAGGAGCGACAGGGTCCACATTTCCATTTTACATAGATCACCTTGGCTGCTATGCTGAGAATAGGCTGTGGGGGGAGGGAGGCATAGGTAGGAGCAGGGAGGCCAGTGGGGAGGCTATTGCAGTAATTCCAGCAATAGATGGTGGTGGCTCAGAACAGGGGCTGGCAGTGGAGTGGAAGAAGCATCACCATAGACACCTGCCACTAAGGCTATGTGTCCCAACTCCAACTGTAACTGCCCCGCAGGAAGATAGGAGGCTTCCCACTTCTTTGGTAATAATTATAAGTCATTTGGTTGGCTTCTAGGCCAAGGTCGAGGTATAGCTGCAAGGGAGTCATCAAGAAAACTTCTTGGCTGTATTCAAATTACCCACAAATTTCAAGTAAAACCAAATATATCTGCAATGGAAGGGTTGATGAAACAAGTTAAGTTCTGGAGAAAAGGGAATCACAGGTTTTCAGTAGAACCATATAATTCAGTGAGGGATGGGACAGGAGGGGAGGAGGAAGGAGAAGGAGGAGAAGGAAAGAGAAAAAGAAGATCAGAAATGTGGTTCACATGTTATGCTTCATAGCCCAGTAGAGAAATAATCTGCCTGCACCCAAGAAGAGCCTTACCTCCAGAAGTTGAGTCGACATGGTGCCAGGGAGGAAGAAATTTCCTCTCCCTTTCAAAGATTCTTCTGGCTGAACTAACAATTGAATTGACATTAGACAGATTAACAGAACAAAATCAAATTTAATTTTGTATGTATGGGGAATCCCCACAGATGTGAAAGTCCAAAGATAGGCAAAATGAAGTATATATGTCATCCTGATCTAAGGAGAGGGGCAGGAGTCTGGGGATATGAGAAGGAGGAAGGCCGTTAGCAGGAACGTGAGAGGAGAGCTTTAGAAAACAAGATTTTTCCTATTTTGCCGATAGGCTTCTTAGGTAAAATGGGATCTCTGATAATAGCTCTCTTCCTGGTACAAGTCCTCTATCTAAATTCTTTTAGCAATATGTGCCCTCCTTAATACCCATCACTGGGCTAACCGCCCCCCCCCACCCTCTGAAACCCTCAGATTGGGTGTTATGTAAATAAGGAATCATGGAGCACCACATCAAAAACTAATGAGGTACTATGTGGTGACTAACATAACATAATAAAAAAAATACAAATTAAAAAATTACTTTTTAGGCACTTGAGGGGGAGGTCAAAGTTTCTTCCTGAGTCTTTGGGTCCTGGTTGTTTTCAGCTCAAAATAATCTACATGCCCCTGTGGCTCATCTTGGGGAGGCCTGCCCTTGGCCTCCACAGTGACAGTTTTGGACGTGTAATTGTAAGCTGAGAAATAAGAAGTCTGGGTGAGCTAGAAGAATGCTTTTATTCAAGCCTAAGGGAAAGAGATCAAGTAAGATTAAAATTTAAAGTTAATCATTAATAAAGGTAATATATTGTACTTAGTTTACTAATACTTTTTCAAAGTAATAGTTTAAAAAGTTTTAAAGTTTACTTTCTTAGGCACTCTGTCATTTCTTAATGTTATTGTTAAGTTTTCTTTTTAACAAGGAGTTTTATTTCAGAGGGCAGAAAAAAACATAATTGTAGCATAGTGAAAAGAACATATGTTGACATCAGATTTCTGGATTTTTAGTTCTGTCATTAATGCTCTGCGTGACCTTAGGCAAGTCATCTTAATTCTCTGAGCCTCAGTTTTCTCTTCTGTGAAATGAGAACACAGAATTCAGTGGTGTCCTGTGGCTCTAAAATTGTGTGTTTTTTTCACTGAGTGGAAGATGCATGTATTTCCTTCTTGGTTAACACCCTCAATGGACTCCCTAACAGTGTGAAAGATGAGGTCAAGGTCTTAAGCAAGGCATTCCTTATCCATAGGGCATAGATCCCAACTAAGGGCACACAAGGCATTATCCCAAGAGCTGCTTTTGCAAAGTGAACCCACAAGTGACAATGAGTGGTTCAAACAGTTCAAGGAATCGAACACAGACCCTGGCTACCTCACAGCTCAGGTGAACCTGGCCTTGGCCCCTCCCTGGAAAGTTTTATGTCTCTCCATTTAAATATTTAATAAGCGTTTGTGAGGGCCTGACCTATGACACCACGGGGAGGTCTCACCATATTTTCAAGCTTTGATGGCACATTTAAAATCCCATTTTCTGTCAACTGTCAGTTGTCACTAACTGAGCATACACCGGTGCCAAGCTTTGTGCTGCATTGCCAGGACCCAGCTGTGAGCAAAGACTAATGCAACCCCTGCCTAGTGATACTCACAGTCCAGTGGGGAAAGCAGACATTAAACAATAGCTATGAATAATTTATTCTAAGATTCTGAGCATGCAGAGTGCTGCAAAGAGAAATTCCGGAACTACATAAGCATTTAGTGAGGTGCCTAATTTAGTCCCCTAGGCTGGAGAAGTGATATTTAAGATGACCTCTCAAGGATGAGTTGGAGTTAGGTGAAGAGAGAAGAGAATGTTCTGGAGGGTGAGAATAGTTGTGAGGAGAAGGGAATAGGACCTTTCTCTCCCCTGGGTTTACCTGAGGTTCCAACTAAGATTTAGAGGGATAAGGGCATTCATTCATTCATTCATATGTGCTGTTAAGTGCTGGGAAACAGCAACGAACAAGCAGACCCTCTCCAAAAAACATCTGTTCTAAAGGAATTTATATTCTCATGGAGAAGACAGACAAATGTCTAAGTAAAATATGATGGTGATAAGTATAGAGAAGAAAACATAAAGAGTGTCCGGTCCAGGGTTAGAGAGTACAGTGTTATATAGGAAGAGGGCAGAGAAGGCCTTAGTGAAAAGGCCTAGAAGAGTCAAGGAGGTGAACCTTGTCATCCTCAGGCGAAAAATGTTCCTTGCAGAGGGAACAGCAATTGCAAAGGTCTTGAGCTGGGAGTGTGCCTAACAGACTTGAGGAAAGACAAGGAGGCCAGAATGGCCAGGATAATGTGAGCAAGTAAGGGGTTAAGTGCAGGGAGGCTATAGGGCCAGTTTCGTCTGGTCTTGGAGGTCATTGGGAGGACTCAGGCTTTTCCCTGAGTGAGGCTCTTATCAAGGGAGTGAGTGATCTGACCCATTATAGAAGGATGGCTCTGTACTGTTGAGAATGGACTGTGGGGGATGGTGCAAGGCTGGGCCCAGGAGGACAGCAAAAGAGAAGGTAGCATGGATGGGAGAGATGTGTTGGATTCCGGATATATTTTGAAGGTACAGCCTGTAAGATTTCCTGATGTATTGGACATGGGTCTTCAAAGAGGACACCAGGGTTTCTGACCTGAGTATCTGGCAAAATGGAGTCACCACTTACCTAGATGGGATGGATGGTAGGATGAATGCACTTAGGGGAGAAATCAGGAGTTTGGGGACAGGCTATGTGAGACCTCCCTTGAACATCCAGTGGGGATGAGAGGGGAGGGTTCAGGAAGAGGCCTGGCAGGTGGCACAAACAACATGGGAAGGAAAGTTAAGAGACTAAATCCCAAGAGTTCTCATCACAAGGAAGACATCTCATTCTTTTTTTTTCTTTCTTTCCTTTTTTCTGTATCTGTAGGAGAAGATGGATGTTAGCTGAACCTATTGTGGTCACTTCACAATGTATGTGAGTCCAACCATCATGCTGTAAGCCTTAAATTGACACAGTGATGTACCCTAATTATTTCCCAATAAAACTGGGGGGGAAATAAGAGTTGTTGGATATTTAGAGCTGGGAGAATAGATGAGATCACCTATGGAGTGAGGGTAGGTTGGAGAAGAGAGAGGTCCCCAGTGGCCTCCAACACTAAGAAGGAACCTGCAAAGGAAGCTATGCTCAAAGTTTTCTTGAGGGGGTCACCTTTGTTCTTTACCAGCAATGCCCCAATACCCCCTTCCCCTAGCCTCCTCCACACCCAGTGCCTGCTGTGTGTACACACACGTGCGTCTGTACACATTCACATACACTGAACACGGATGCCGGTCTCCTTGATCCTTTGCCAGGGGCTGGAAGAGTGTGGACCACCTTTCCCAGCCTTGCTGCAGGAGGGACAGGTTTAGACAGAGGCAGGAAAACTATGTCCTGGGAGGTCAGCACCCCACCCTGTTGTTCTGGAATTCCTTTTGTATTGTTGATTTTACTGATCACTGATAATGTCCCCATGTCCACAGGAGAATGAGTGAGAGAAGAGATTTCCTATGTAAATTCATGGTTATATCAGCTTGAAAAGTAGTGTTTGATTCTGAATACCAGAAAAACTATGGAACCCTCCTGCCAAAAGAACAAGTCATCTCATCCATGCCTCTGCCTCTGGGGTCACCCGAGCCTGTCCTGGGTGATGAAGTTGTTGTCTACTCTATTGTTGGAATCTCAAGAAGGGGTCAGGCAGGAAAGCTCCAGTGGTCCTGACCATGTGCCACATGCCAGCCATTGGCCTTAGCCGTGGTCATCTTCATTTTTGTGCAGTTCTTGCTGTGGGTTAAGGCCAATTTCTCTTGTCATTTAATACAAAGAGCCCATTGAATGATGACTGGCCATTCAGTCATCCTCCAGCTGGCTGTCCACAATGGAAGATCACATAGGACTTCACCTGCTCTCCTGTCCCCAGTATCCCCAGGTCCTAACAGCACACAAAATGGACAGGTTAAAGGGTTACTGGCAGTTTTATCCTCAGCGGTCCTGCTGAATAGTGAAGACTGCCTTGTGTAATGGACAATGGGGCATTCCTTGAGAAAGTTGGGGAGGACTAGGATGAGGGGGGGTCCCAACCCCTCTGTGAAGATGCTGTAGTGCATGTGCCCCAAAAGAACCCCAGAGATTGAAGATACCAAATTGATGCAATCTATTATTAGATGAAAGTCAGACACAGCAAAAATGAGCAGCGAGGGAGCCCAGATGCTAACAATGTCTCCTCCTTCTGATGTTCCATTAGAGCCCCCATTTTGTGTAACCACTGTATGTCTATAAAGCAAGGATTTTGGAAGAGAGAGCAGCTGACAGAGGTGTCAATAAGCCAATTTGTGGCTTGTTAGAGTGTTACACTTGTTTATCGGCATTTAACGAGACAAGACATTGATGTTAACACAGTGGGAGGGAAGTTGCCTGGACCAATAGTATCCCTTGCTGAAAATTAATTTAAACCCTTTTTTCTTCGTGCCAGAAATGGAAGAGGTAATTCATTACCAAAGTGTTGAAATGCCACTGAAAATGAGCGAGGGTAATAGGGAAGAGTCATCAGCAGCTGAACAAAATCCCCATTTAGCTTTCTTTTGGTAACCTCTTGTAAATGAGACACCGTGAAATAATATGCTTTATGGCAGAGAAGAAAACAACAGGGTTTATTTAACTTGGGGGGCTGGGGGTGGGGGCAGGGCTGGGAAGGGAAAGTTGCATGCACGGATTTTTGGAAACCCATGAGAGCTGCAGGGCTGAGTTCATAGCCACTCTGCAGGGATGGAAACTGAACTGCCTGTGTTCCCCTTAGCTTGAAGAAGCCAGGGTCTTGGTGAAGCCAAGCTCTTTTCTCAAGATTCTGCAAAATCACTGTTGGCATCATTTACAGTGTCTCTGCTCCAGGCAGCAGCTTCTGGTAGAGGTTGGGCACAGCCTCGCTCATCTCCATGGTTCACATCCCAGTGAGTGCTCGTGTGTGGCGCCTGACCTGAAAATGTAACCGGTTTCTGCTGTGTATTGCTGTGGCCACTTTATTTTCCCAGGAAAATTTAACAAGATTGAAGTAATCATCTGGCTCCACGCAAATTCTGTCTTTCCATTTTCTACCTACCCACCCTCCACCCAGGGGAAGATGGAGAGGCAGTCACGAGGCCAGGTTACTCTGGGCTGATGGGGTCCTCTGCAGGGGGTCCCCATCGTCTCATCCATTCTCCCCCAACCTGGCTCATCTTCCAGGCAGAAGGCTCTGAACCCAGCTTGAGCAGATGAAAACTGGGGAGAGGGACCCTTCTGGAAGAACTTCAAGGGGTGGGGCGTGATTCTAACATCCGGCTGTGTCCCGCAGGCTTGCGTCATTATCCTGATGTGTTGCCCCTCTCTGTTCATGCCCTTTGCTTTGTGACTTTGTGGTTCTCCCCATAAAGGAGTGCAGTGTATTTTCCCACTCCTTTGCTTTGTCTTCAGCCATGTGATAATGTGACAATTCTGAGTCTTGGTTTTAAGAGGCATTGGGCGTTTCTCCTCACCTCCAGGCAACTCCACCATCTCCACTGGTCCCAGAAGGAGGATGAGAGATATGTCGGGTGCAGACCTGTGTCCCGACTGTCCAGCCAAGTCTGGCCAAGATCAGCTCATTGCAGATGACCCACAGACCAATGAGCTAAATAAGTGCTTATTGCTGTATGCCACTGAACACAAAATTGGAGTGGTCTGTTATGCAGCAATAGCAAATGATAATGGCCCATTAAAACCAGGAAAGAGAGCCTTAGGGGCAAGAACATCAATCCTCCGGAAGGAAAGGCTGACCTTTACTCGAGGGATTATCTAAAATGAAGAGTCAGGGTATGTTTCCCAGGTGGATGTCCTTCTCAGAGTGGAGGGGCACTGCACTGTCACTGAGGCCTCTCTCTGCCTCTGCCCCCCCGGGGACACTGGTTAAAAGCCTCACTTTGACATGGAGAAGCCCTGGTGGGACATTCCACATCCTCTTCCCCATCTTCCCGGCATCTTAAAAAACAAAACACAACAAAACAAAACCCGCAACTCTCTTTCTGTTAGGGAATCTCTCCAAACAATGGTTTTTGAACGTGCACTAGACTCCTTATTCCATTCATGACAGGGGCAGACTTCCATGTGAATACTTCCAGGAGCCAAGGGCCAGAGACATGGGAGACTCCTTGTTTAGGGCAGTCGGCTGCCTGGAGAGCCTGTCTTTCATGCCACCCAGCCCACTGGCAAGAGTTGAGAGCCTAGGACAGCACCCCCGCTGGCCCTGGAGGGCTGATATGTCTCTCTCAAATCTTTCATAATATGAGCACAGGTCCCAGCAGCTTAGATGTGAGCCATTTGGGGATAAATACCTGACTTATTCATTCTTCTGTTCATGAAAGGCAAGCGATCGGACGTTTCTATGAGGCATGGTTGGCATATAGAACAGAGCCTCATTTTTCCTGCTGTTTATATAAATGGACTCACCCTGCCCAGACTCCCTGCTGCAAATGTGTGATTAAAGGATTATAAAGGTGATGGAAATAGTAATCACGTCTGTTTTCAGACAGAGCCTTCCCTTGAGGGACCCCAAATGGCTGTGTTCTTATTCATATCTGCAAAAAAAGGGAACCTAGGGGGTACTTTCATAGATGGGCCAACAGGCCCCTGGAAAGGGTCAGATAGCAAGTGGCCCCAGGTCACCCAGCTCATCATTCTCCAGCTTGGATCGTGGATGGGGGAGGGGTGGTTGCTGTCGAAACAGAATTCAGAGCCTGCAGACAACCAAACAACCACATCATCAGATCACTCGACCTGGGCTGGGAATTTGGACTTCCTTCCAGGGAGGAAGGACCCAGGCTCCAAGGAGCTAGGGGTGGGGCAGGTTAGCAAGGGAATGGAGGCTGGCATCAGACCCCAGCTGAAGTCCCTTACCGCTGAGTCCAAGGCTGAGTGACCAAATCCATGGCTACCAAGTCACCAAGACGCCTTGTTAGACTCTTTCTCTGGAAATAAAGTTCTGCTTCTAGCCACCAGGGAGAGAGTTCACGTGCTCTGGGAGGCTGGTGAGGGGGTTGTGGGGCAGAACACAAAGGCCATTTCAGTTCAGGTTTCAGGAGGTCATGGGGACTTTGGACTGGTCCCAACTGAAATGTTGCCTTTTGTGTGGAATCTCAGAATAGAACGGGATGGGCACCAGGGTTCTAGCCCTGGTGTGCCCCTGCCTTGCCATGGGACTTGAGCTGAGTAGCCTACCTTGGCCCTACCTCAGTTTCCACACCCCCAGAAGAGACTAGGCCCTCCCTCACACCCTCCCTCCCACCCTTGTTATGAAGAACACATGAGAGAGCCTATGAAATCACCTTGGAAAAACGTAAAAGGAAGCTGCTGTCAGTATCATCATTGCCCTGACATGGGGAACCACTTCTTTCCCAGTGTCATTATCTGAAGCTAATTTGTCAGTTTGAGGACTAGCCAGTCCTTTTCCTCCTTTTTTTTAATTCGCCAGTCCTGGATACTTCCTTGTCCAGAACCCCACCTTCCCACCCCACCCCACTCCCCGCCCCAGCAGGGCCTTCAGTGTCCTTAGAAACTTCGGAGATGGAGCCATAGCATGTGGGAAGTGATGGGGAGCTCCGGGTCATCTGATGACCTGTTTTATTTTAGAGATGCGGCTCTAATGCGCACGTGGGCGATGTTCCGTGCTCCAGGTCACACGGCGAGTTGAAGGCTGGGCCAGCAAGCACAGTCTGGCTCAGAACAGAAACTCAGAATAGGGCGGTTTTTATTATTATCCCAGCTATACCCTGCTTTCACAAAGCAATCCATTTTGCTACTTATCCCTGACTTGATAAGAGCTTTGGGATGGGAAATAACGAGGGTTGAGGAAGAAGGAAGTCATCACTAATGTCACAGAGGACATTTTATGTTCTCTCATGGCTCCTTAAATGCCTCCTCTTCTGGGAAGCCAAAACTGATCAGGGACCCTTCCTGTGTTCTCACCATTTTTCCTTGTATCTCATCCTTATCCCGTACGCTAACCCAAAAATCCTTCTTCCCTTGTCTCTCTCCTTCTAGGATGGGTTCCCTGAGGATCCGTCCTGGGGCTTCCTCAAAGCTGAATCCACAGTATTTCACCTTTAATAGGTGGAGCTGAAGATTTTATTACAGTTCAGGAGTCTGTGTGATGGTTCTTCAATGTTCCCTGTTGCTTTGGGTTCATGGGTCCTGAGGGTCTTGGGCCGAGAGCAAAAAAACCCTTAGTTGTCATCCCAGTTGCACTATTTACAATCTATATGATTTTAGTTAAGTCCCTCACTCTCTTTAAACCTGTTTCATCATCTCTAAAAAACGGGCTATCTATGGAAGGCAATTTGTCGATAGCTATCAAATCTACAAACGGACAAAGCCTTTGACCAAACAGTTCCACTTCTAGAAATTTATCTTCCGACACACTTGCACACATCCCAGAGATATATTTGCCCACAGGTTATTCACTACAGCATTACTCGTAAAAGTTAAAGATGGGAAAGACTTATGTGAGCTTGTTAAATAAACTAATTTATATAACAGAATCCTATGTAGCCACAAAAAGAATGATGTCAGTCTATATATACTAATACCAAATAAGCTCCAAAATATATTATTGGGTGAAAAAATTCAAGGTGCATAACAGTGGTAAAGCAAGTTTCCATTTGTGTGGAGGAGGGAAAGATGATATACACTTGCTTGGATATGCATAAAATATCTCTGGAAGGTTTCTCAGGGAACCAGTGATTTTTGGTTGCACCAAGGAAGGAGATACAGATGGCTGTGGACAGAGAAGAGGGGCTTTCCACTGCATAGATTTTAGGATCATTTGAATTTTGAACAGTGTAAAAATAAGTATTTTAAGAGAACCCTAAAAGAAAGAAAAAGGAATAAAGGTACCAACCCACTCACTCTTCGGTTGTGGGAAGCATATGCGAGGGAGCCTGGGTGGCTCAGTCGGTTAGGCGTCTGCCTTCAGCTCAGGTCATGATCCCAGTATCCTGGGATCGAGTCCTACATCAGGCTCCCTGCTCTGTGAGGAGCTGCTTCTTCCCCTTCCTGCTGCTCCCCCCTGCTTGTACTCTCTCTCTCTCTCTCAAATGAATAAACAAAATCTTCAAAAAAAAAAAAAGGTATATGTCAGCTTCAGGTTATGATACCATGATGGGAGAGCGGGGGGACTCATTATTCCCAGGTCTGTGGCCACCCCTCACCTCTAAACTTGAAATTGGAGAGCTGTTTTCCAACCAAGATCCTGTCCCAACCACCCACACGGATTCACAGCATAGCTGTCCAGGAATATTTAGATAAAACACTTGTACACTTCATTACCGGAGCTCTCTGGCGGGGTGAAGAGTGGGCCCGGCCCTCCCAGGAGAGTCTAGGACTGGAGTCAAAGAGCCCCATCACACCAGGCTCTGTGGTTAGTTGGCCTGCAGGACTCATCCTCCCTTTCACAGTGAACAAGCCCATGTGGGCTTTACAGCTTCGACACATATGGGGTTGTGATGACACGGAGCCCAGGGGACACAGGAAATATTGTTCTTATCGCTGAAAGGGTTTCTTTGTCTCCTTTATACCCATACGAGCTCCTAAGGTTTTATTGCTTTGGTGTTAGGAGGGAGATTCTCCCGGAGGGAAGCTAACTGTGAGCTGCTGGTGAGGGCTCACTTTATTTTGAGTTAACGGACTGGCTTGATACGAAAATCACCACTGACTCTCAGTCCCTTCCCCAGAGACGACTGGAATCACACCAGTAGCCATTTACACTTTCAGCATTGTCATCAACGTGCAGATCTTCTCTTCAAATTCTCATTTTCCTGGTGAGGGTAATATCTTTGGAAAAATGAGCTCAGAAGTACACTCGTTCATTGATTCCATTTATTACTGCGTCTTTATCCATGCCAGACACTCTACCCAGTACCTGGACATCTGGGTAAATAAGACAGTCACTGACCTTCTTAATAAATATCACAGCAATACCGATGATGACGGCTAACACTTTCTGGGTGCTTCTCGTGTGGCAGGACCTCTTCTCATCTGTTTGTTTTTGTTTTGTTTGTTTTTCTCATTTTGAATATTTATTTATTTATTTGAGAGAGAGAGAGAGAGAAAGAGCATGAGCCAGGGGCGGGGCAGAGCAAGGGGGAGAGAGCAAATCTCAATCAGACTCCCCACTGAGGACAGAGCATGACGCAAGGCTCAGTCCCATCACCTTGAGACCAGGACCTGAGCCCAAACCAAGAGTCTGATCTGACTGCACCCCAGAAGGCTCCCCCTTCTCACCTCTCTGTATGCATTTGCATTCAGTCCCTATAACACCTCCAAGGCAGCTAATGTTGCTAATCTCCATCTGCTGGAGGGGGAAACTGAGGCACGGAGTTGTTAAGTAACTTGCCCAAGATCCCACAGCAGATTAAGTGAGCTGGCGTACACAATTTTTTCTCTGACAGATAGGTTTTCTACAAGAGGCCATAGCCAGGACTTGAGGGCCTGTGGTGGGCAGGGAGGGGCGACGGTCCAGGATGACATCCCAGACAATCCTTGGGCATCTCCCATCCTGACAATGTTGGGGAAAGCTCAAAGCTGCAAAAGACTGAAGGAGACAAAAGAGCAATGACTTGAAAGGACACCAGCAAGGGTGACAGGTAAGCCCAGGAAAAGGATGAGGCCAGAATAAGGAAAGGGCCTGGCTGCTCAGTCAAGAATCTAAGGGCTGCAAAGAGAAGAAGTTTTACCTGACACCAGCCCGAGGCCTGGGGCCCCCCAACCCAGAGACCAAGGGAAACGAGAGAAATAAATCCGCTTTCGACAGCACAGTGGAAGTTTGAGCGAGCTTGTCAGGAAGGACAAGGGATCCAGTGACCTGCGGAGTCAGCCAAATGGGGAAGTGAGACAGCAATGGCCTACGAAATCCTGACCCACACCCCAAGGCTGAGCTCAGCCAAGTTGAAGAGAATTGGGAACACGAGGCTTTGGGCCTGGCTGAGTGTCCCCAGTCTCTTTCTGAGTGGCTCTGAGTTGACTGGTTTCCAGCACTGGCCAGAGATACAGCCCGGGATACTGAATTCAGGCTGGCGGAGGGGTGCTTCTCCACTGTGCTACCTCCTCAGCACATTCTGGATGTGCTAATGAAAGAGATGATCCCTTCTGAAAAGGCCCCCTGGGACACAGAACTGAGCCCTGAATAATAAATTCCTTCACTTTCCCAGTTCCCTGCCAGTTCTCCCTGGCTGACGTGAAAGCCAGCCTCCCTCCCTCCAGGCCGGATCTTCTAGGAACCGGGAGTCTAGAAGGATGGAGGCAGGAGGAGGCTGGGGATTAGAGCTAAAACACCTGTCACCAGGTCACCATCAGAACCAGGTCTGCTGCACTCGTTTGGGGTCTGGGTGTGGAGTGGGAAGGATGAGCTTTAGTCTATTCTAGAAGAAAATGAAGCCTGGTGTTTTTTTTTCTGCCCTGATTAGCATTTTTATTGCGTCCCTCCTATTTGCTCTGCCTGCTCATAATTAAATACTGCCCATGGTGTCTCGTCTATCTTTGTAATGTTCTCTTGGACACCGATGAATTGGATTTTCTTTATGGACTTGCTCCACTGATAGAAAATAAGACTCAAGTTCTGAGCCTCCCCTGGCAGGGTGGGTCAGCCCTGGGGAGCGAGGGAGTGGGGAGGGTTGTCGAGTATTGAGGTCAGGAGCATGGGCAGAGTATCTCAGAGGCTGTGATCTGAGATCTTGGGAAGGAAAAGGAAAAGAGGACCAGGTCTTCTTGACCTCAGAGTTGCTCGTGTGAGAGAGGACTCGTGCTATAAGGCAGCTGCCTCTTCTGGGCTGGCAATGATGCCAGGTTGGAAGGGAAGGATGGGCAGAGGCGTGAGGCTCTCGGGGAGGGAGGTAGAACTTTTGACTGGAACTCCAAATAGGACCCAAGGCTGGTTCTATCCCTGTACTCCTCTCTGCCCAGCTCATCCTTGTCCCTTTCATATTCGTGGAGTTCAGGCCACACTCCTCTTGTGTCATCAAATCCCGGGCCCTTTTTGGCCTGCCCCTCTCTTACCAGACCCCTGGCTTCTCTCCTCTCCATCCCCATTCTTGTGTCCTGAGTAGAATCCACTCCATTTCCAAGGAGCTCTCTTACCTTCTCTACTTTTCCCTCCCTCTCTGCTCTTTCACCAAAGCCTGGCTTTCTCTCTCTGTGTCCAGCTTAGGCCACAAAAAAGAGTGGATGGATTTGCATCTGAACCTTCTCAAGTGCAGGCTTATCCATTGAGACCTTAGGTCTGTGGTTCTCAAAGGATGGTCCCCGGACCAGCAGCAGCCATTTGCATCAAGGAATTTGTTAGGAATACCCGTTTCCGGGCTCCCAGCCTGGACCTAGTGAGTCAGGAGCTCTGTGGATGGGGCCCCGCCATCTGTTCTGACGAGGCCTCCTGCTGCACACTCAGGCTTGAGAACCAGTGTTCTAGACCAATGTCCCACAGCCTTCTCTCAGCAACATCTTTCCTGGGGCCCTCACCTGCTTTCTCCTCCCATCCATGGACTCTGGGTCACTGCCCCCTCCCCAAAGATCCTTGCTGCCCTGCCTCAGACCACTCTCCACGGAACTCTGTCTGCTTCCTCTCCGGTCCCTGCTTCATGCGTTCTCCCTGGACAATGTCGTCTTTGCTCACAAAGTCAGCTGTCACCTCTGTGCTGGTGACTCCCACATGCTCATTTCTAACAGGCAGCTCCCTCTCAGGTGCTAGAAAATGCTTCCTTCCATCAAGCATTTGACTTTGACTTTCCCAGACCCCTTACTCACCCATCCTAAACATAGCTGCACTTGGGTTCCTCACTTAGTCAATTCTCTGCCCTGGCTCTCCTCTGGCACAGAGACTTCTCTGACTCTTTCATTTCCTTCAGCTGTTACCCCTACCTCCCACACCCTCCCCCCACAATGAATCGGACAGGGGGCCCCAGATTCTGGGGTCCCCTTCTTGGCTGGTTCAGTTGTCATTGCTAATTCAACAGCCCTATTTCGGCCCCTCCACCCCATCCATGATCTCCCACTTCTACTCTCCCTTCTCACTACTGCCAGAGTTTTGTTTGTTTGTTTTGTTAAAATGCAGTTCTTAACAAGATGGCCCCCCATGGTCTACAGGATGGAACCCCAGCTGGGCTTTCCATCATCTGGCCTTTCCTGCAGGAGTTCTTGCCTCTGTCCTTGGTTGGCTTGCGCTCCCACTATTAGATTTGCTGCTCATTTTCTTACCTCTGTGCATTTACTCATGCTCTTGTCTTTGCACAGAAGGGCTTTCTGTCTCAAGAAGTCCTTCTCAGCCTTGAAAATGCAATTCAAAGTTCCCTGCCTTGGGTGCACTCTTCCCAGATAGCCTTCCCTCTCCTCCCAGCTCTGGGCTCCCAGAGTGCCCTGCTTTAGCCCTTCTATAGAATGCACGCTTTGTAGTGGTCATTTGTCATGCTCCCCAGGTTGGGACCTCTTCCGAAGTCTCTGCTACACCTTGGTCCTCATCGTTGTCCCAGAGCGGAGAGCAGAGCACGATTCCCGGTGCACTGATGGAGGTTTGTCCAAGCCCTACCCCCATACGATCACCCATAACCCTCTGTGGACCTTCTTTAACCCACTCTGTATCCCCCAAGCAAGATGCTGGTGTGGGGGGAGGGTCCCTCCCTCCCACACACTCATCAGGCCACCCTCTGACATCGGCGTCTACCCTTGCCATTGACCATACACGTTGAAGTCTCTGGTGCATTAGCATGGTGGAGAAAATGAGCATGAGGTACCCCTTAGGTCCCGCCTAAGGATGGTCCCATTCTGCTTGCAGCTCAGTCTGATCACGCTCCCTCTGACGGAGAAAGGAGGAAAGGAGAATTTCCCATAATCCCCATCTTGCCGGCCATTCTACCCATCTCATATGGGTAGCCCCATGGAAATGTGCCGTTGGGGGCGGTGGGGGGGCAGGTGGGCATTTCCCGTGGCCCTGGAACCTGAGCTGCCCCCAGAGAGACCCCTGTGTCCACAGACAAGCAGCAGGGCCTAGAACACAGCTGGATCCTGGTGTTTGTTGAATGAATAACAAAATGCTGAGGATCAGAAGAGGCTGTCAGAGGCCCTGCTCACCTCGTATTGCCTGTTGCTGCCTTTATGGCCTAACTGCAGAGTCTCTGCAGAGAGGAGTCAGGCAGCAAAGAGGAAGATGGAGAGAGTCTTGGAAGGAAAAATTTCTCCATGATTCTCTCCTCTGCTTCTGAGGAGTATCTCCGGATCAGGAAAAACACACTGGTTTCCTAAGTCACCGAGCCTTCCTCCTTCTTGTCCTCTGCTCTGGGCTTGTGCCCTTCCAGGCTACGGGCAGAAAGAGGTAGACAGATAGCATGGAGACAACTTTAAGTGAATTCAATTACCATAGCAACCAAAACCACCAGAATGAAGATTAGGCTCCAGACAGCAGTGATCCAGGCATCTAAGAGAGGCAGCGATCCAAAGGCCATCACTGGGTGGCTGGGGGCTGGTCAGCGGGGAGGGGCACCTCCACTCATCTACTTAGCACCCCAGCCCCATTCACCTGTACTTTCCCGGATTCCTCAGAGCTCTAACCTGTCCAGGAGCAGACACCCACCCCTGCCTGGAGCTGGAGAGTCCTGGAAGGGGTGTGGGAGTTAGAGAAATGAGCAGGGGCTGCTGGCCTCCTATGGCTTCTCATTTTGTACTGCACCTTTCCATGGAAAGCAGGGTGCTGGCCTGCCTTCCGCATCCTCTCTGCAGAGTAGCTTTGAAGAGCAGGAGCTCTGGGGTGAGATTGTTTGGGTTCAAATCCCAGCTTTGCAAATGATTTTGAGCAAGCTGATGAACTTTTCTGGGTCTTGGTTTTTCTCATGTGATAAATGGGTTTCTGTTTCCTATGAGTGCTGTGAGGACTTAAAAGTAAGAATGGACATAAGACCTCAGTACAATGTGCTGCATATATGAAATGCCAGGCAAAAATTCGTTGTCACTGTGTCACACTCTCATTATTAATTCCATGATGATGATGCTGGTGATGATGGTGATGGTGCTGATGACAGCAGTGACAATATTAATGATGATGGCAACTCCATCCCCTCCTAGCCCTTGTCTACTTCCCTGCTATGAGCACTGCCTTTGACAGGTCGAAGGGCCCAGCCTGAGTGGGAAAGCAGAGAAGATTCCCAGGAGGCTGACAAGCTGGGTCAAGGTAGGCAGTCCCGCCCTGCTCCGGAAGCCCACTAAAAATCCAAGGGGATTGCATGGGCCACCTGGAAAATGACTGAAGGCCTTGCTTTCTGGGGACTTCATCTGGACCCACCAGCTGCTGTCAGCTTGGGGAATCTCACTTGCCCCAAAGATGTTAAACAAATCTGTGATCTTCAGCACCGCCCCCCCCAAACTGTTGCTTTTCCTAAGGTGATACCTTCATCTTTAAAATGGGGATTTTTAAAAAGGCTGATTTTTTAGACCTGCTGCAATGCTAGACCAGCTCGTGCAGAACTGAGGGCAAACAGAGCACTGTCTTTGTTACTCTCATCTCATATGTGTGTGTGTGTGTGTGTGTGTGTGTGTGTGTGTGTTCGCGCGCGTGCGCGGGGGAGAGCGTGTGCGGGCTTTATTTCCTAGGCAGCGTAGGAGTGTCTGGAGGGCAGAGATGTTCCTCCTCAGTGACGTGAGGAACCTGGGACCTGGACTGGGGAAGGTGCTTCTGGCCCACCCCCAGGGGCTGTGCTCATTCCTTCCATGAGAAGTTTTTGACACCGGGGATCGTCAGACCTCGTGCTACTGCCAGGGAAGCCAAAAGGAGTAAGACTTGGGAGCTGAGCTTGGAGGTGAAGAAAGAGTTCAGAGCCACACACCGCGAGGTGCTATGCAACAGCAGTTAGCGTGGTGAGGATACCTGGGGCTGTGGGGCCGCGCATCAGGGAGGACCAGCATCTGGACCGGGCTGGAAGGAGGAACACATTCTGCCCAGCCGGGAGGGAGGAAGGACTCCGCAGGCAGGGAGAACAGCAGGTGCAAAGAGGGAGTGTGAAAGGGCCTGGTGTGCCTGGGGGAGGTGAGAAGTTTAGGGACGTTAAAGCACATGCATCCCTGCGTGTGTGCGCCTGCGCGTGCGTGCCTGTTGAGGACAATAAGGGGGTGGGGACAAGAATGGCAGGGGATGAGACCCAAGAGTTTCTCCTCCTCTCTCCCAAGAGGTCAGGGGTTCTATAAGCCTCTAGCTACTGTGGCCTGCTATGTGGAGATGGGTTCGGCCTTATTTTGGAAATTCACTCCCCTACAACCAAAGGAATTGTGAGCTTGTTTTAAGGAAACGCCAGCCTGTTTTTGAAGGTTTGCATGGCTCACAGGTCTTGACGGTCACCAGCTGACAGCTTCCTCCAGCCCAGCATAAATAGCTCTGTCTGGAGAGGGTCCCCGGAGAGAACCGTGACCAGCCCTCCCTCCCAGAAGGGCTGCACCTGCACCCCAGCTGGCTTGCTTAGCAGTCCCCTGCCCTAGATTGGTAGAGTCATATGGCCAGGAAGTGTGGCCTGACCTGGGACTCTCTTGTGCTGCTCCATGCCAAGCAGTCAAGAGTCCTGAGGATTTTTACCTCCAACCTATTTCTCTGGTCCATCCACCACCGCTGCCTTAGCAGAGGTCCTTATCTCTCTCCAGGATTACTGCGAGCACCTGCTAATTGGTCCCCCTGCTTCCCATCTGGTCCTCCTCAAATCCATCCTCCACACTGCTGGGCCAGAGTGGATTTTTCTATCACAGATCTGCCTGTACCACACAGCTGCCCAGAGCCTTCTGGGGGCTCCCCGTGGTCTGCAGGGCACAGTCCGGCTCTTTGGCTTGTTTCCCAGCCTTAGCCCCTTCTGTGCCCTGACTCTGGGCCCACATCCTGGGCACACACTGAGCTCACTCCTGTCCTGGTGTCTTTGCTCCCTGGTGTTCGCTTCATCCCCTCAGTCATTGTCATTTGGCTGATTCCTTGTCCTCTTTCTAGACTCCGCTCAGATGTCATCTTTTCCAGAACCTCTTCCCTGACCCCACAGGCTGGACCAAGTGCCTCCTCCTTGTGCTTCCCTAGCCTTCCATTCATAGCCCCATTGTACAAACTAGCTTTGTCACTGTGTAGTTATGAAGGTCTCCAATTCTTCATCAGAAATGGGAATAAAAGTAGATCTATCTCATGAGATTGTTTTGAGAATGTGTAAATCTAGCTTCCCTTCAGCACTCAGGCTTCACTGACCTCAGAAGAGGTTTGGTAAGCCTAGACATCAGTGCAGAGCACACATCCACTGTCTGCCTTACTCTTTAAACCCTGAGCTGTAAAGAAGGCAGGGCCTGTGTCTATCTGGCTCACCACCATCTGCCCAGCACAACAATAAGTGGACATTCAGTAGGTACGTGTTAAATGAATGAATGGTTCAATAAGTGTTTGCTGAAGTAGTGTCAGTGGACGAAGGCTTATCAGTTCAATTAAAATGTTCACTGGATGCCAGGATCTGGGCTAGGGCTCCCCTGTTAATATTCAGGTGGGACGGGGGATGAAGATGAGATAAAGCATACTTACGTGTCCTAGTCAAAAGGGCATCTCGAGTTGAGACTTCAATCCAACTCAAGGTGGCGTTGAAGTAGGGTGAAATGGAAGTGAAAGGAATCTTATGGAGCACCTGGGTGGCTCAGTTGGTTAGGAGTCTGTCTTTGGTTCCAGTCATGATCTTGGGGTCCTGGGATTGAGTCCCACATCAGACTCCTTGCAGTAGGTAGTCTGCTTCTCCCTCTCCCTCTGCCCCTCCCCACTACTTGTTTTTTTTCTCTCTCTCTCAAATAAATAAAATCTTAAAAAAAAAAAAAAAGAAAGGAGAGGAGGGGAGAGGAAAGGAAAGGGAAAGAAAGGAAAGGAAGGGAAAGGATGAGAGAGGAAAGGAAAGGAATTTCCCTAGGGGAAAACAATCCATAGCTACCCCCCTTCCCTATATCTCTCATCACCACAAGCAGCACTGTAATTCACTAAGAAGGCTGTGATGTGTTTCCTTTTTTGTCCACTTCAGGAATCTATAGCCAAGAGGGAAACCTGCTAACACTGAGTCTGTACTTGCAAAATTGACTCAGGCATTCCTTAAGATGGTAATGCACTTACCACTTCGAAGAAACCATGCCACCTGGGTGGAAGAAGCACCCCAAAGAGCCATGAGAAGGGTATTCACTCTCTCATCAACAAAGGACAAGAAATTGACTAATTTCTTTGAGCATGTGTTTGCTTCTGTTCACACTGAGCCCAGCTGTCTCCATTCTTTATGACTCTGGACATGATTTAACACATACACTCAAAAAAATGGAAGAACAACTTCTTAAATTTGCAGTAAATGTATTGTTCAATAGATTTGATTTACTAGTTACAAATCAGAGAAGAGCCGCCATGGCAATTTATTGTGCTGTTGTCTCGGGAGTTGGAGTCCACTGCTTCTATCGGCTCTGATTCCCATAAAAATAATCCAATGAGAGGAAGACCCGTGGTGCCTCTTGGCACCAGCTTGGATTATAACTGCCACATCCTGGTCTGCATATCAGGCCCCGCTTTTGAGTTGACAAGACCATGGCAGGTGGGGGATGGGACCATGTCCCATGGATTTAATAACATTTGTTCTGAGTAGTTGGTTGGGGTCAAGAAACAGAGGTCTCTGGGCATTGCCGCTTGTGAAAGATTTACAAGGCTCCACTTGTCTCCCTCGTGACTCTGCTGAGGATGAAATGGATGGAAAACTTTTGTACATTGTGTGTGTGTGTGTGTGTGTGTGTGTGTGTGTGTGTGTTGAGGGGAGGGAGGCTCATAATTTAGAGGGATTCAGAAGTGTCAATCTCTTGGGAAAAACTTCTATAGGATAGTCTCTACTGATTCCTAAAGCAGCTGCAAACACCTTCCTATTCCCAGGGAAAACTTGGAAGTGTGGAAAGTTCTATAGCTGGTCAGGGTCAGGGGCCAAGGGTGATGCAGTGGAGTGAGTGTCCCAGGCTGAGGGGCAGGTCAGGCCTCCCGGGAGAAGTGTTTCCAAACTTTGCAAGGTGTGTAGGCATAGTTAAGCAGAAGTGGAGAGGAAGGATAGAGCTCCTGTGGAAGGAACAGCCTGAGCAAATCTCAGGGGTAAGAGCAAGCTGGGCATTCAAAAAATTGTAGCACTTTCCATGGGGCAGGAACAGTCTTGAGGGCTCCAGGAGCAGAAGGGGGAGAAGCCGACGAAGTAAAGATTTGATAACAACATGAGACATGTAAGGTATGTCTACTCCATTGGGAGGGCCATGGGAATTTATGGAAGGATTTCAACTGAAGAGCAATAGGGTTGGATTTGTATTTTGAAATGGTGACTCTGGCTACTGTGTGGGAAATGGACTGGAGTACTTGGCTTCCTTGGCTGGGCTTCTATTTCTGGAAAATTCCCTGCCTATCTCTAGCCTTGGCCAGGAAGCACAGCCCTGGGTCCTCTGCCCAGGTGCTGAGGTGAGAATGAGATGTCACCCCTGCCCTCAGGAGATGCAACCTAGGGAAACAGGGCTCATTTTGTCGGAAGAAGTAATATCAAATCCTGTGACCCCGAGTACCAGAGGGTCACTCGTTTATCCTGGGGAGATAACTGGAGGAGGCAGGCACAAAGACCTCCCAGTCAGGGTGAGGGGTGAAGAAAGGAAAAATTCTTTCCCTACCTTTAAGGTCTTCCAGCTGGACTAGGAATGAAATTTACATGAAACACATTAACAGGAGGAAAAAACCCAAAATTTATTAAGTGCATAGAGAAGCCCAATAATGAAATTGAAGCTGAAGAAATGACCAAGGCAGGCAGTTTTTCTCTTTTTCAGACAAAGAGACAATCAATGTATGAGGAATTGACAGGATGAAGAAGACAGATGTTCGGGAGTTTTAATTAGCAAGGAATTCTAGGCGAAATTTGGGCTGAGGTAGTAGGTTAGTAAAAAAGTAACAAGGTTTGTCTCTATGGCTTCCTTGGCTTTCAAGTTCCTATCTCTGGTGATAAAAATGTGTTTTTACTTCCTAGTAAAGGGAGGGTTCCTTTTGTATGTGAAATTTATTTCCTGCTTTTAGGGGGACGGAGGATGGTCTGAGCGTCCTTACATGGGCTGTTCCCCCAAGAAGTTCAGTGCAAAATAATCACTATGACAAGTTGGTACATTTTAGGTGACCTGCCCTTGGCCCCTACAGGGGAAGGGCTGCTTGTGCCTGAGGACCACCCTCTGTCCTCTCATGAGCTGCACCCCCAGCTTTCCTGTGGGGATCTGGGGAAAGGTACATTGCAAATGTCAGGTCTACATAAGACAGATTGTCTAATGGAACTTTCTGTGGTGACAGAAATGTTCTTTCCCTGTACTATCCAATGTGGTATGCATTAGTCACAGGGGGCTACTGAGCACTTGAAATGTGACCAGGGCAATTAAGAAACAGATTTTAAAATTTTAATTGTTATAGCCCTACATGATTAGTGGCTACCGTATTAGCACAAATCTAAGATGTGAGATCCTTGCAGACAGTTCTATCAAATGCTGAGCATGTAAGACATTCTTAGAAGCAATTCTTATTTCTTGTGCCTGGAGGCAGTGTGGTACAGGGCAAGGCTTTGAACATCAGCACAGTCAGACTTAGGGGTTTAAATCCTATTTGTGCCGCTGCATTCGTCAGGGTAGGCTTACCACTTTAACATAAATCAGCCATATTTCAGTGGCTTAACATAATAAAAGTTAATTTTTTTCATTCATTTCATAGTCTAGTGAAGGTGAGGAGAGGTTTCTGCTCCACACGGTCATCCAAATGCCTTCCTGCTTGTGGCTTCATCTTCTGCTGGGTCCTCAAAATTCTCTCCAATCAGCCAGTGGATGGAGAAAGAAAGACAGCATGTAAGATTATCCCGGATGTTTTTTTTATGGGACTGGCTTATATTACTTTGGCCAGAACTCAATCACATGGCAAAACTTAACTGCGGGGCACCTGGGTAGCTCAGTGGGTTAAAACCTCTGCCTTCGGCTCAGGTCATGATCTCAGGGTCCTGGGATCGAGCCCCGCATCGGGCTCTCAGCTCAGCAGGGAGCCTGCTTCCCCCACCCTCTGTCTCTGCCTGCCTCTCTGCCTACTTGTGATCTCTGTCTGTCAAATAAATAAATAAATAAAATCTTAAAAAAAAAAAAAAAACTTAACTGCAAGGGAGCCTGGGAAATGTAATCAAGCTATGCCCATGAAAGAGGAACTGAATTTGATTAGCCTCTGGTCAGTTTCTGCCACAGGTGTCTACTAGCTGTGTGACCTTGGGCTTAGTTTTCTTATCTGTAGGATGGGAGTAAAATAAGAATTGGCAAAGGCTAAATGAAACAACGCCTGTGGAAAAATGCTGAGGCCAGTTGGGAGTCATGACTATGATTTTTGCCCCTCAGTTGGGGTCTCATTTCAGTTATTCAGATGATACCCCAAAGCTTGCACAAGGTGGTAATCACCATATGCTATTTTATATATGTCCCTTTCTCCCCTGGAGCAGGACAGACTTTGGACAGAATTTTTCAAGCCCTTGAGCTTGCCTAACTCAGAGACTAGTCCTAGGGCACGGATGCAGGGCACGGTCAAACATTCTTGGCATCTTTGGAAGGTAGCTAGGCAGGACTTCTCTCCTGGAGAGGTGTACTTTATTGGCCATAAAGAGGATGCAATTACTGAAATATTTACAAATGAAATTGTATTTCATCTGTAAGTGAAATTTGCTTCAAAATTATTGGGGGGTGATGGCGAATAAAAGTATAGATAAAACATGATTAGCCTTAAGTTGCTAATTATCAAAGCTAAGTCATAGGTTCATGAGGGGTCTATTACACAATTCTCTCTTCTTGTGTGTGCATTTGTAAATTTCCACACTAAATAATTTTTTGAGGGTGCTTGGGTGGCTCAGTTGGTTAAGCATCTGCCTGTGGCTCAGGTCGTGATCCCAGAGTCCTGAGATGGAGACGAGACCCACATTGGGCTTCCTGCTCAGCGGGGAGCCTGCTTCTCCCTCAGCCCTTCTGCTCTCCTTTCTGTCTCTCTCAAAAATAAATAAATTTTAAAAAATAGTATTTTGAGGGCCACGAGGATCCTTTTTTAAACAAGGTTTTGCAGAGAAGTCCAGAAACTTTTTATGACTTTGCAGTATGGGGACAGCAGCTGGACTGTCATTGTTTATTTGTTGACTCACCAAAGCAATGAATGACTTTGCAGCTGGGTCTCCCACAAACCCAGCAAGGCAGAGACACCCAAGCCCACCCTTGAGCTCTGAAGAAAAATGCATTTGAGTATGAATATCATAGATGTGCAGAGCTGGAAGGGGCCTTGGGACACATGACCTGTGCCTGTTTACCAAGAGGAGGTTAGTATAAAAAGTTGGTACCCAAATCAGCCTCATTACAACACTTTTGAGAAGGCTGGCAACTTGATTTTCTGGCTTCAGAATGCAGAAATAGAATACAGAAATGCCTCATTGTTGACAGTTGCATTAATGGGGCCAGTATCATGAGTGGATAATGACTCTGTGGAGTTGGGAAGAGCCTCCTGACCCTTCAGACCTCCCGCTGAGTGTCTTGTGGATGGATGGATGGATGGATGGATGCCTGAAATCTTACCCATTCTGTTTCATTTGCCTTAGTTTAAGGCTGTATCCTGTTAAAAAGTGAACACTGTATCTCTGGATGGGATAGTCACACTTCAGTTTAAATGATTTTATCAGGTTTTGCTGATGGGGAAAAAGAGGCAGCTCAGGGCTGCAGAAATGGGGTGTTGCAGAATGGAGAGGAGCCAACAGAAAAAAGGGTCTGGTGACCAAGTTTTCTGATAGCACAATTTCCCAAAGTCTCAGTCTGAACAATACCACATGGAAAGAACTTGAGTGACCTATCTAATCTTTGCAAACAAGCCATGTAGCCAGCGGCCAAGATTTAAAAGCTAGTTTCACATACCTGTAAATTCAGTTACTATGTTACAACCGCCAGCATTCTTGTTTATAATTGCATGGGATATGTTACAGAGAGTGTATAACTCAATCCTCATGAACCCTAAGGGTTGATACCATCAAGATCCATTTTATAAGTGAGGGAACTAAGGATCAGAAAAGTAAAGTGGCTTGCCCAGAGTCAAACAGCCCGTTAGAGTCAAGATTTAAAGCCCGATCTATCCCAAGGCCTTGTCCTCACCACAAAGTCTCCCAGGTTTGCTGATGTGATTTTCATAACATTTTCTAATTAAAATCCAGCAAGCTTTGATCTTGGCATCTCCTTGAACCAAGCCAGGGTTTTGGTTAGTGGCTTTCTGACAAGCCCCCATGCCAGTTCTTACAGTGAACATAGTCACAGCTGCAGACAACCAGGTACCATTTCCAACTGACAGCATCCTGGCTATTCCCAAGGAGGTGATATTCTACCAGAAAGGAAAGAAAATAATTCTCTGAAAACCAATCCGGTTCCAGAGAACACTGGCCAAGTCTCCGCAGGCAGCATTGACTGAGGCTCACTTTGTAGATTCGAAAAGGCTGGAGGAGGGGGGCTCTGGGGATCTTTTCATCTAGCATCAGCCAAAAATTGAACACCTTGAACCTTTCTCTCTGTCCTCATGCCAGAGCTAGAGATCAATCAGGACCTGGAGGCTGACCAGTTGACATATTTTTACATATTCTCAGTTACACACAATCAAGGGAACCATGTGAATGAAAGTATAAGTAATCCCGGGGTGCCTGGGTGGCTCAGTCGTTAAGCGTCTGCCTTCGGCTTAGGTGGTCCTAGGTTCAAGCCCCGCTTGGTGGGAAGCCTGCCTCTCCCTTTCCCACTCCCCCTGTTTGGGTTCCCTCTCTTTCTCTCTCTCTGTCAAATAAATAAATGAAATCTTTAAAAAGCCCAGAAAATACAAATAATCCTAATGTAATATTATTAAATCTCTGCAACGTACCAAGCACTGAGCTAGCATATTTGGAGATGATAAATAATGGTTCTTGCCTTAAACAGCTTAAAACCAGAGCAGGAGAACACCATACAAACAATTAAGGTTATAAGGAATGACTAGGGTAGCCCAGCTGGGGAATGGCTAGTTCCTCCTGGAGTTAGGGTGGACTTTATCAGTACATCTTATGTGACCCTTGGGCTGGGTATCGAAGGTTTCTGGCTGAGTGCATGTTTTTGAGGAACACAGAAGGAAACAGGAAGTGGTGGAAGGTCTTTCTAGAGGATAGTACAGCGTGTCCAAAGGTACAAAGGAGTAAAATGATGGGATTTGGTGTAGTAACAGAGAAAAGGCTATGTGCTGCAAAGAAAGGTGTGTGAGTGGAAAGAGGGAAGGTCAGAAAGGATGTGAGGGGAGGTGTCATGATCAGATGAGGATATTTTAGAGGAAATGATCTATTGCAGAAGGTTAAAGGAGGCTGGGAGGATGTCACAGAGAAGTATCTGTGTACATTGACAGATATGCTCAGTAGATAGTTAGGGGTAGGGGAAAGCTCAGAAGAGGATCGTCAGCACCTAAATGAATTTGAAACCAGAGGCTTACCTTGACTCTTCAGGAAAAAGGGCAGATGGAGAAATAGAGAAGAACAAGGACAGAACCCTGGGAAACATCATTTTCGAAGCAAACGGAGCCACCGGAGGAGAAGAAAACAGTTAAGCATACCTATGAGCTACACCTTCAGCCTCTCCCGCCCTCCTCCAAATTTTTTCTAGCAAGAAACTGAACAAATGATTGGGATGTTTTCCTCCCTTCCAGTGCCAGCGTCCCCTTTTCTTTCTTCTTCCCTTCCCTCCTCTTCCTTCTCCTACTCTCTTGCTTTAAGGGAGGTCTTGATGAACAGAAAGCCCCCCACCATGGCTATGCCTCCCTAGTACCTGCCTGGGTTGGGACAGGTGTCAGGCTTTTGAAGTTCTGGAAAGACTGACTTTTGGAAGATCCGCCGGAGCCCACCAACTTTGATGACTTCTCATTGGCCATCACCACTCTAAGCATTTTGACTAATGAGAGGACACCCAGGCAGCTACGGGCCTCCTGAATGGGGTTAGGGCTTCAGGAAATGTGGGTTTGCCCCACTCCCTCAGGAAGGGACCTGGGACACTTGACGGTTGTGAGTTCAGCCAGCAGAGCCCCCAATGTTGGGCAGGACATCTTGGACTGGCTCAGCTGAACACTGCGGACCAATACCCAGCAAATGGACCCATTGGCTTTCTGGGACGGGGACAAATCTCCTCAGCATTGACACACCACCTCCTGCTTCACCTTGGAAAACTAGAGAAAGCCAAGGCAACACCAAGCTCTGAAATTCCTCAGGAAGAGCCCCTGGGCAGCTCAGTCACTTAAGCATCTACCTTTGGCTTGGGTCATGATCCCAGGGTCCTGGGATCGAGTCCCACATCAGTCTCACTGCTCAGTGGGGCACCTGCTTCTCCCTCTCCTTCTGCCCCTCCCCCTACTTGTGCTCTCTCTCTTTCTCTATCAAATGAATGAACAAAATCTTTTTTTTTTAAAATCCCTCAGGAGGACTGTACCCTGAAAAAGACTCAGACGGTACAACCCCAGCCTGGACACACTGAACGCCTGCCCCCATGCCCAGCCTGTGATGCTGAACACTGGAGAAACCAGCAGAACCAGGTCAATAGCGTCCTCTTTGGGCAGATCTTAGCTGACCGAGGGAGGCCACTCTATTCTCCGAAGAGCAAATGACCATGACCGGCAGCCTTGGGGCATGGAAAGAGGGAGGGTTCAGAGATTCACTCTAGGGGTGTGGCTTGGGATGCGTCCCTGTGCATCGACCTCCTTCAGTTTTCCCATCTAAAAAATGGTAATAATCTGCCATGCAGGATTAGAGGAGACCCAGCAAGGAGTCCAGCACGTGGAGGCTCCTCCACTTGAGGCTCCTACTAAACCCGATATACCTCAATGACTTGCAGTCCTGCCCTACATCCCTTGGAAACTTTCTGATTCTTGGTCTTTCATTGTTTCCCTCTTATTAGCGGCCTCATGAGTTCCTGTGACCCTGAAGAAGCCACTTAACCTCGCTGTGCCCAGGGACTGAAGGCAATGAATTCAGTTGGCCCATGAATAAATGCTGAGATGCCCAGCTGCAGGGATAAGGGGTAGAAGGTCATGGCCAGATCAAAGCCAGAGGTCCCAAATCCCAACGGGAGACTAAGGGAGAACGAGTGGCCATCCCCACTGAGTTCTTCGCTAGAACTGCCCTTCCATCAAGCCTTGCTTTACATGGTTAGGTGAATAAGGGAGGCTGGGCCCATATAGTTAGCATAAAATTGACCCCCAGGAAGTGCCTCATGGGCTTTCCAGCTGGTCCAGCCCCATCCTTATCCCATCCCTGTGGCTCCTCTTTTATTCCTTTGCCAGAAGTTTCCCTCTTCTGGGGCTTAGGGAATCAACTATCTCAACAAGGTGAACTTGACCCTCTGTGGGGTGTGGCTGGGTATCTTTATCATTATGCGGGTAGAGGCATGTCTCCCTCTGTGTACTATCCAGCCGTTCCACCTCCCTCCGCAAACATCCTGTTTGCATCCCTTTTGCCTTGAACAACAATGACAGCCAGCAATTCTATGGTACTTCTTATGCTCCTGGCACTGTTCTCAAGTTCTGAGAGTTCATTCAATCCTCACAATGACCCGTAAGGTAAATAGTAGCATCTATTGTCATTTTACAGCAGATGAGGAAATCAAGGCATGGGGAAAGTAAAGAGCTTCCCCAAGATCGTACAGCTAGTAAGTCACAGAGAAAGGTTCAAAGTCAGAAGTCTGACCTGAGAGCCTATGCTTTTGACCTCCAAGGTATGCAGGGCATCGAATCTCTGTCAAATGCAGGAAAGCCTGCGACCATCAAAGGTGCAGTCTCTCTCCAGGCTCCTGGCCCAACATGGGGCAAATGGCTCAAGTAGGACAGCAGGAGCAATGAGCAGGGGAGAGCAACCCTGATGGACACTCCGAGGCACAGCCTCAAAGGGCAAGCCTGAGCGCAGTGGCCCCGGGAAAAGGGCTGCCCAAGCGCACCAGCCTGGCATGTCAGCATGGAGGTGGCTGACTTGGAGCTGGGTTGCTTCTTGCCCTCACAGTCCACAGGGTGACAAGTTCTGCAAAGAGTGGCCAGAACCACGGGACTCAAGAAGAATCCTCATGTGTGCACAGCTTAGGAAGGACACACAGACACAGAGAATAGTCATTCACAGGAGCACTGTCTTTAAATAGAAAAGATAGCTCGCTCTCTCTCACACACACACAGGCACACCCACAGAAGCATGCACATGCGCGGGCTCGCACGCACACAGACACACACACACACACACACACAGAGCCAGGGCCAGCAGGACAACGGAACAGACGCCTGAGCTGTGCTGGTGGCAAGGGGGAAGAAAGCTAGTGTCCTGGCAGCTCCTGACTTTCAGTTCCTATTTAAAATGTCTGAATTGGGAGCATGGACAAGCTCCCAAATTAGCTTTTTAAATAGAAGCTGAGAGTTGAAGGAAAAGCGGCCGTGTCATGGGGGAAAAGCAAGTGAAAATCCCGGCCAGGCCAGGCCAGAGGCAGAGAGGGGGAAGGTGAGGCCATGCAGGCCTGGAGAGGGCCAGTGGGAGGATGGCAGCCACTGGGAGGGACAACACCTCCTGGACAGTGGCTCCTCCAGCTGCCAGAGTAAAGGAACCTTCTTTCTGCCCATCTCTTGCTCTCTTTTATTTTCCAGGTCACCTGGTTGTGAGAAGGGCAGGTAAATAAAAAGCTTACTGGCCTAGGCGAGAAATTCAAGTCTTTCGTATTTCTCTCTAGAGCTACTTCTGTTAAATGATGAGATGGTAGCCTGGGAGGAATAGGGCCAGGTGTGTGTGAGGGGGTGGGGTTGGAGGTCTGAATCAGTGCCCTGTCTTCAAACAGGACTTTCAAGGCACAGGAGAGTATAGCTGTCCCATCAGTTGACCTCTCTGGAAGAGGAAGGATGCCCCCAGCTAACTATTCCCAGAAGCCTCTATGCTTTGGGGCAAACCCAGCAACTTGAGCTACCCTAGGATGCCAAACAAAGGTGGGAATATACAAGAGAAATAAAATAGGGGGTTTTAACTCTCCCCACTTGGACCAGGTGGTGGAGAATGGAGGGGAAGTGCCCCTCCCTGGACCTGCCCCACCCAGAGTCTGGGCGGTCCCAGGGGTCCTAGCAGCTAAGGTCTGTAGTTGTGAGAAAATTAGCTCTTCCCTGGAGGGAAGGGAGGAGGGAAGTGGGAGCAGCGCCAGGGCCTTCCCTGAATTCTTCCTCTGTCTGCCAGGGAGTGGCAGTGTTGTTAATCATTATTACTGTATGTAAATCAGTATGCAAATCCCACAGAGCTCTGGGACTCCTGGCAAATGCTAATGGAACCCACACCCACCTCTTGAAGGGCCAATTGTACACCTTTCAGACTGACACACTGAAGGGGGCTTTGGGGAAGGCGGGAGGAATCAGTGAAAGAGGGGCTCCAGCTTCCAGCAGCCCAGACCACAACGAGTGACTGCCACCCCTTAACCTGGAACAGGGTTAGGGGTTCTCACAAGCCAGAAACCCCATCCGGACTCAGCGAGGTTCTTTCCAGCACACCCGCCCTCGCCTTCACGGCACACTTTGCTTTCCTCTCGCTGTCCGTCTCAGGCACACACCTCTCTACGCTCAGAACTGTGATCGCTCAAGCCCTGTGTTCTGGTCCCCTGAGGCAAGGAGCCGCCTGGCTTCTCGAGCGGCAGACGGAGATTCCGAGATTCCGGGATTCCGGGCACCGGGCCGCAGACAAGGAGAAAGCTGGAGCCGCTGGTCCGCACGGTCTGCGGGGACTGAACACTCCGCGCGCCGCGGACGAGAGTAGGGGAGGCTGGGCCCGATACCACTCTCCTGGGCTCGGGGGCTCCGCTGGGCTCCATCCGCCGGGTCCTATGGGCACGTGCCGACCGCCTGCTCCCCATCCTGGGTCGGGGCACCGGCCAGTGGGGTTCCGTGGGCTTTGGGGAGGGACCGAGGGATCGGGCGGATTCAGGCTGAGAGTTCATCCTCCCAAGTCCAGACTCTCGGACCTGGGTACTAGAACACGTGGCAGGACAGGAGGACGAATTCCTACCTTCGGGTCCTGCCCCTCGATCCCCGGGAGGAGAGCGGCTCTTACGTGGGATCAGGGCAGTGTGAGTTCCCCTTGGGATCTCCAGCCCCGGCACGCGGAGGCACGCGGAGCTGAAGCCGCGGCGGGCCGGAAAGCTTGTGCGGTAGCAGGCTCCACCTCGCCAGGTGGCGGGGCTCGGCCGTGAGCAAGTGCTGGTGTCGCGTGGACAGTCGGTAAGAGACACCCAGCTAGCTCCACACCCCACCCCCCAAGCGCGCGCACACACTAGCGCTCCGTGCAGCCTCTCCTCGGATTCCCAGTATATACGCCCCTGAGCTCACACTCGGGCCCACTCAATGCTCCGCCCCCACGCCCAAGCCGAGCTCACCTTGCCACGCTCACCCCTGTGCCCACCCTTGCCGGCACACGCGCTTCCACCCGCGCTGGCACACTCCGCCACCTCCAGGCACACCCTAGGATTCCTCCACTCGCCCGGGGAGACGCACCAGGCTCTGCCTTGTCTCCCCGCCCCCCGCTCGCGCGCGCGCCCCTATACACACACACACACACACACACACACACACACACTCACACACACCCTCGCACGGGGAGTCACACGCCCTCGCCCCGGGCACCCTCCCGCGGCGAGTCTCCAGGTCGTCCTCCTCTCTCCCTCCGCTGCCTGGCGGGCCGCGCTCTCGGGCCTGGCCTGGAGCCTCTCCGCCGGCTGGGATCGGCAGGGAGCCGAGGGCGCAGCCTCGCCGCCGCCCCCGGACTCTCCTCTCCGCCCCGCCCGCGCCGCGCCCCCCACCGCCTCCCCCTTCGGGAGAGGGACCTCGCCAGGCAGCCGGTGGCCCGCCGGGCTCCGCTCCGCGCGGCGCCGGCAGCGGCGGGGGCAGGGCGCGAGCGAGGAAGCCCGCGAGCCCGCGAGCCCGCGAGCGGGGCGGCGGGGAGGGGACGCGCCGCCGAGCCGGGGCTGGAGCGGCGGCGGCGGCGGCGGCGGCGGCGGGGGAGGGAGGGCCCCACGGACCGAGGGACGCACGAACGGACCGAGCCAGGGAGGGAGCGAGCGAGACTTCGCCGGCGAGCGGCGGCTGCTGGGCGCTTCGCCGCGCTGCTGGGCTCTCGGCGCCTCCGCGGCCCCCGGCTCCCGGCCGCAGCTTCCTCGCGCGCGCGGGCGCGGGGCGCGGGGCCCGGGGCTCGCTTCGCCGAAGGTAAGAGGGACCCGACCGAGCCTTCTGGAGCCAGGAAGTGTGAGGAGCGCTGCTCCCACGCCTGTTGCTCCAGCTGCCCACGCGGCACCCTCCCACTCCTGCGCCCGGGTGGGTGGGCGCTGGGGCGCCGGAAGGATTGGGGGTGGGGCCGGCGCCGCGGGGGAGCAGGCAGCCGGCCCGGGGGCGTCGGTTCCCTCCGGCTGGCTGTGCAGCCACCTCCGGGCAGCTCGGCGACGTGAGGCTTGGAGGGGTGGGGGTGTGAACCTCTGCCCTCTTTCCATTGGCCTGCCTTCCCTCGGGGGGTGCCACAGGCAGAGCCCCGGGATCCGGCGGCAGGTGGCGACGGCTTGCTCGGTACCCCCGTTCCTTGCGAGGAGAGGACAAGAGAAATGGCTGAGGGTGGAAGCAGGGAGCAGTTTGGGGCGCTTCGCAAAGTTCTCCAGCCCGGCGAGCCTGCGGTGTGCATACCAGAGGCGGGGGGCCGCACATCTGGTCCTGCCCGACGCCGCTTCCACCCCGCGAGCTCTGGGAAAGGTCTCTGACACTGGGGCGAGTGCGGGCCGCGGGAGTGGGGGGGGTTCGAAAGACTCGCTTTGGCGAGGTGTTTATACTGGGGCTGGGGCGCAGAAGGGACAGGGCAGAGAAGTTACCTGGAATCAACTGAATTCCAGTCCTTGCTTAGCGTTGACATTTGAATTGAGTCCAAGAGGTTCTGCTTTTATCCCTGGGCAGCCTGATATGTCAGCAACAGGCTGAGGTTCCGGACCTGGAATCTTATAGCTCCGTTCTATTTCAGAAGAGAGGGTGTCTGAACTTTCTTACGATCCTGTTTGTAAGACTGGGCTGGGGTTCCTCTGTGGTGCAAGTTGGTATTTTCAATGAATGTATGTGATGGTTAAATGTATGCGGTATTTACCGTTACTTCAAGGAAACCTGGATATTTAATGTCTTTAGAAAGGGCGTGTAGGAATTCAATGCAAAGCATGTGTCCATTTCCCCATGAGGACATGTTGGCACACAGGAATTGATGTGTTTATTTTTCCCAGTTGCTATTTGAAGGCAACAAAATGCAAGTACACAAGGGACCCCCAGAGGAAGAAAGATTAGTAGCTTGTTCCCTTTTGCTGTTGAGGAGGCTGGAGAAAAAGGGAGTTCAGGAAAGTGCCCTGGCCAGCCTAGGAGTGGCAGTGTGGGAGAAAAGGATCTGTGTGCTTGTCCCAGGCCTGTACCTCAGGGATCCCCAGCCTGGCACCCTGTCTGTTTTGTGCCCCTCCATCCAAACCCTGTGGGCAGAGGAAAAGGCCCGCTGAATGGTCAGGACCCTCCCTGCCCCGAGACTGGCCCCATTCTGGTCTAAACAACGTGTTGTAAAATTATGGAAGGTAAAAGTTTCCAGAGACTCTCCACACTCAGCACGCTACCGAGGTCACTGAAGGGCAGACTAGGTGATGGGGTGCTTTGCTGCCCTGTGCCTGGGGTCAGCTTAAGTGTCAGTCCCCAGGACAGGCTGTCTCGTCACTTTGCCCACTTTGGGCCCTCTCCCTCCAAAATAGAAGCTGTTTAATAGGGCTGACTTTTTTACGGCAGGAGAATTTGTATTCCCCTCTTCTAGGATTTTTTGCCTTTGCCATTTTAGCCTTCACCTGTTTTAAATGGCTCTTCCCTGCCCTCCCCCCACCCCCATCTTTCCCACTGTCAAACTCTTTCTGCCAAAAGCAAAAATAGCTTCAGATTTTTCATTTGTAAAGCGTCCACGTCCTAGTAAAACCTTGGCATTTGAGGCGTGTGCCATGCCATTGGCTGGAAATGGGGCCGCACTCTTGTGCCTGTTGCTGGAATTCATAGCTGGGTCTGCTCCACAAGGTGTTGGCGCCTGTCAGGGGGCGAGAGCTACACAGAGTGCCGTGGAGAAGCCCTGCTTAAATAGGGTCACATCTGTGGGCTTGTGTGGAGGCTATATGGCCTTGGGCCTGGTATCAGATGGGAAACTTTTCCTCCCCTTCCAAACCTCACCACCCCCTTTACACACACATACACACACACACACACACACACAGAAAGTAGCAGTGGGGTAATGCTCCTTTGGGGTACCTCTTACCAGGGGAACAGGGATTGAGCCTCTGGAGATGGCCTGGCCTTTGCTTGGCGTTCTTTGGGAAGATTGTCCTGGATTGGTTGGGCCTTGGGACTAGAAGCTTTTATGATAGACAGGGGTTGTTTTTCCTTCCATATAACTCTCAATTATTCATCTGCGAGCCATAGATGAGGTACTTATTGCCCTTGAGAAGAGGAGATGGGCCTGAGGTGGAGAGGGTAAAGGGGTGGGACTCAGCTTGGCAGGGACAGATGCCAGCCACTGAGGCTTGGTCAGGCTGGAGCCGCATTGGGAGACTGGAAGGGGAAGGGCGCTGGCCTGGCCGGGTGCAGAGCTGCATATCGGGCCCGAGCAGTGTGCTCACGGGGTGCCTCCTGGCTCAGCAGTCTCATGCCTTACTCTTTGCTGCCCGAACCCCCTCAAGGTCCTGCCTCTCCGAGCTCCATTTCGGGATAAAGCAAAGATGTTAAGGGTCAGAAGTCCAGGGTGCAGTGTCTGGGAGGAGGCCAGGAGGGCTCTGCAGGAGGACCCGGTCTCGGATGGCCCCAAGCTCTGAGTTGATGCAGGTTGTGTACCCTGTTCTGGGCACCAGCCTCATCAGGAATTCCCAGAACTGCGTCTTGTGGCGATGAGGCTCCGGTGAAGTCTGTCCCCACAGCAACAAACCCAGATGCTCTACTTCCTGCTTTGCATGGGCAGCTGTTCGGAGAGGTCTCAGGAGCTCCAGCCTCGTGTCCCGGATCCTGGCAGTCAGGGATGCCTTGAGCCGAAGGGCTCCTTGTCACTTTCTTGCCCAGCTCTCTCCTCTGACAGAGGAGGACTCTGAGGTGCAGGGCACCTTGGGGGCTTGGTTTCACCAGTGCAGGAGAGAAGTGACATGGAACGCAGAGCTCCCTGACCTGCCCTTCGCTGCCTGGGCCGGGGTGAGGGGCATCTCTGCAGCCTGCTCTCTGCTGTGAGGAACATCAGTATCTGCCTACACTTAGGTCAGGAGAGCCATTCGGTAGTGACTCGGTCAAGGACCTGCTTGAAAAATCATCAGCTCCTGCATAACGTGGGATTCAGCCCCTCGGAAGGGATCTGAGTCTCAGCTCCCTCCCTGAAACCGATGGGCGGAAACGTCCAAGTCATAGGATTTTCTGTGAGGATAAATTAAACTGTTGCTGCAGAAGTGCCTAAAACGTGCCCAGAGCCTCGTCAGCACACCATTGATACGCCCTGGACGTGAATTGGAATTATTTGGGACCGAGGCGTGCATTGCGGGCTTGCTTGTCCGACCGCCCTTGCTCTCTAGAAAACCCAGTGAAGAGTGCAGGAAAGGACTGCAGATCCTCCCGAGAGCCCAAAGAAAGTATGGGAGTGAGCAGGGTACATTTCTGGAAAAAGATATAAAATGCACAGGGTGTGTTCCCAGATCCATCAGGGCCTGCAGCTCCCCACCACGGGGAATGAACAACCCCCCTGTTCTTTTGCCATAATCAAGAGCTCATCAGGCTTGTGCTGTTTTTCTATTCTCTGAGTGATGACATTTATAGGCAATGTCATTGTCATTCCTGTTGTCTTCTGCGGCATCTGAATCAACCTCCCTTTATGAGGGAGCAGAGGCACCTGTGACTATCCTCCTTAGCATGCAGATGAGGAAACTGAGGCAGAGATTGGCTCCTTGAGAAAACCCGCCTGAGAGCACAGTGAGTCAGAGCACTTCAGTTGGATTCTTTGGATTCTGGTCCAGCTGCAGAGTTTGCTGTTTGTCAGGAGAGAGAATGTCTACCCTTGAACCCCACCCCCTTAGCAAGGCATGGAGTAAGATTGATAGAATACAAATGACATGTATAAAACCCAGGTTCCCAGTGTGAAAACCTCCCAGTGCAGCATGCTGAGCTGCCCCCCGGGCTGTCGGGTAAAGATGGAGGTGTTGTGGTCTTTACCTTCAAGGAGCTGACTGTGGGACGGGCAAAACAGGGCGGTACCCTTGAACCCCACATGGAGACTGCCTGGGTTTAAATCTCTATGCCTTCTTATCACAGCCTTCGGCCAGTTATTCAAATTCCTCATGATTCCTCTTCTTCATCGGTGACACGGGGACGACAGTGGTGTCGGTGGGGTGGGTTGAGATGGTGCCTGGCACCCAGCCAGCCCTCTGTAAACATCAGCGGCTGTCCCTCTCTGGACAGGAAGACCTAAGAGTAGTCAGGTAGCATTGCGGGGGGCAGAGGGCGTTAGGCTGCCTGAGGTGGGATCCCTGTTCTATCCTTTTCCGGCTGGCAGACTGCCAAAGCTCAGACTTCTTCCTAGGTTGCTGTGAGGGTAACAGGAGATGATCTGAGGGAGACAGTGCATAGAGTAAGTGCAAGATGATTGTTAGTGACGAGTATTAATTGGATGCATAGAAAGTGTCTTGCAATCCAGCCCAGGGGACCAGAAGTGCTGGAGAAGAGAGGCAAACAAGGCACCGGGAGCCCAAAGAGGGAGAACATTTCAAGGTGGCAAGAGAAGGGGGCATGGCAGAGAGGATGGGGAATAGGGAGGCGAATAGGATGGTTGAAAGAAAAGGATATTCCCCACAGAAGGAGGAGTGCCCCAGAAACAGACCCCCCTCCCCATGCCCGGTCGGTGCATGAGCCGCTCTGTTCTTGTTGCTGGAGGCTGGGGCAGGTGCATGGGGCACGGGGCACGGGGCACGGGCCAGAATGGTCAGCCAGGATCTGTTTGCAGCAAGGCTGGAATGTTGGGCCAGAGAGTTCAGACCTGAGATCATAGATTGTGGGATTCAGCACCATCAGAACCTGGCTTTAGGGAGCTCACCCTGAGCAGAATGGATTTCTGGGGACCAGGAGAAACAGGGGTGGAGGGTCGGGGTGGGACGAGAGAGATGAGCAGGCCAGTGGGAAGGGAAGGAAGGAGGCCTGAGGGAAAGAGGGCCATCATGAGGGCAGTAAGAGCTGTTGTCTCATTATTGGGCAACCCTTTGGGTGAAGCAAGGAGGAAGATGGTCAAAGGGACAGGCCTGGGGTTAGGGCAGCCAGGAACAAAAGGCTGACTGAGGAGCAGCTGTGGGCAAGGAGGTAGGATCGGTTTGACCTTGTCCAGCGTCAGGGGCATCCAGATGGGGACACTCTAGTGGCAGCTCAGGACTGAGAGGAGGTGGAGATCTGAGAACCTAGAGGAGTTGGTAGTCAGGAGAAGGAAGCAGGTTTAGAGGGAAAGATGAAGATCAAAATCCCATTTACAAGATAAACCTCTGCCTCATTCATTTCAACATAGAGTCAAGCCAACCCGAACTCCAGAGGGTCCAAATCATTCTGAGAGAGGATTGGTCCCGTGTGCCAGTTTAGGATCAGTGAAAATGAGTGTGTCAACCCCAAACAATTTCCTGGTGCTGTTACGTGTGTTTCTGTGTCACCACATGTCTTCCCACAGATGGTAACACATTTGGGGATTCAGAGTCATTTCAGTATCATCCTTAAAAAGCCAGATTTGGGAAGGTAAATCTGTTTCTCAAAGCCAAAAATAATTCTCCGAGCCCTTGTCCCTCCCCATGCCCCACCCCCACTCATCCATGCAGGTGATGGGGAGATGTGTCCGTGGTGTGGTTCAGAGTCTGCTGAGGGAAGGGATGAGGCAGCCCAGGGCTGGAGTGGAGCCGGGTGAAAGGGGCTGGCATGGGAAAGAGTATTGTTACATAACCCGAGGGAGCTATGGATGGTGGGCAGATGGAGATGGGAGGAGAGGAATCTGGAGATGGCAGAGTGTGGATCAGCTTCCTCTGGGAGGGAGAGGGACAATGCACGGAAGGCAGGTGAACCAAGAGCCCAAGACCCGCTTTACAAGGTGGTGAAGGAGCCCTGCCCAGCCTCACAGCCTCCCCCACATTTTTCTGTCCTGGCTCTGAGGGGCACGGATGGATGCTAAGTTGCCAGCTGGCCCAGAGAGTAGCACACCAGGGACCGCCTTCTCCATGGGACTCGGGGGAAAGAACCGTACCAAGCTCTGGGCCTACCATCTTCACCCGCCATCTAGGAGAACTTCCTAGACATAGGCAGGCCCAGCCTCCCACCTCACCAATGAGGAGTAGAAAGAATATGTTTACCTGATCTCCCTCACCCACTCCCCCATTCCTGATTACCCTGGTGGGTGAAGAGTGAAATAAAAATTAGCATGTTTATCCCACTTTTAAATTTGTTTAATGAGAACTCATTTACCCTCTCCCAATTTAAATTCGTAATAACGCCATAACCTTTCAGAGCTGATTATTACCTGCACCTTCCCAGATCTTCCTACCAAAGAGGCTTTCCCTCCAAATGCTCCTGAGCCTTCCTGGAACTTGACAGTTTGTTGGGCGGTCAGCAACATCTGGCAACCCCACACGGCTGCACCGGCCTGGCCCAGGTGCTCTCTCTAGGAGGGGAGGGAAAAAGAATCAAGTCCCCTCCCTTGGGTAGTGCCTTGGGTTCCACTGACCTACCATCAGGACTTTGGCTGTCTCTCACTCAGCGCTGACCCCGCCCCATGTCCCATTTCCTCCCGGGGCGGGGAGGCAATCGCAGGCTCACCGGCTCCTCTGCTCTCTCCTCCTGTCTTGCAGGGGCCGCGGGACTGACTCCAAGCTGGTGTGCCAAGCCTCCGAGCAGCAGCGGCTGGCCCGAGAGCTGGAGTCGTCACCATGGCGGCGGGCGTGGCGGCCTGGCTGCCCTTCGCGCGGGCGGCGGCCATCGGGTGGATGCCGGTGGCCAACTGCCCCATGCCCCTCGCCCCCACCGACAAGAACAAGCGGCAGGATGAGCTGATCGTCCTTAACGTGAGCGGCCGGAGGTTCCAGACCTGGCGGACCACGCTGGAGCGCTACCCGGACACGCTGCTGGGCAGCACGGAGAAGGAGTTCTTCTTCAACGAGGACACCAAGGAGTACTTCTTCGACAGGGACCCCGAAGTGTTCCGCTGCGTGCTCAACTTCTACCGCACGGGGAAGCTGCACTACCCGCGCTACGAGTGCATCTCGGCGTACGACGACGAGCTGGCCTTCTACGGCATCCTGCCCGAGATCATCGGCGACTGCTGCTACGAGGAGTACAAGGACCGCAAGCGGGAGAACGCCGAGCGCCTCATGGACGACAACGACTCGGAGAACAACCAGGAGTCCATGCCGTCGCTCAGCTTCCGCCAGACCATGTGGCGCGCCTTCGAGAACCCGCACACCAGCACGCTGGCCTTGGTCTTCTACTACGTGACTGGCTTCTTCATCGCCGTGTCGGTCATCACCAACGTGGTGGAGACGGTGCCGTGCGGCACGGTGCCCGGGAGCAAGGAGCTGCCTTGCGGCGAGCGCTACTCGGTGGCCTTCTTCTGCCTGGACACGGCCTGTGTCATGATCTTCACCGTGGAGTACCTCCTGCGGCTCTTCGCGGCGCCCAGCCGCTACCGCTTCGTCCGCAGCGTCATGAGCATCATCGACGTGGTGGCCATCATGCCCTACTACATCGGCCTGGTCATGACCAACAACGAGGACGTGTCGGGCGCCTTCGTCACGCTCCGCGTCTTCCGCGTCTTCCGCATCTTCAAGTTCTCGCGCCACTCCCAGGGCTTGCGGATCCTGGGCTACACGCTCAAGAGCTGCGCCTCCGAGCTCGGCTTCCTCCTCTTCTCCCTCACCATGGCCATCATCATTTTTGCCACTGTGATGTTTTACGCCGAGAAGGGCTCCTCGGCCAGCAAGTTCACGAGCATCCCCGCCTCGTTTTGGTACACCATTGTCACCATGACCACGCTGGGGTGAGTCCGCGATGGTGGCGGGTTGGGCGGAAGGTTACGTGGAAGGGAAACTTGGCCCAGGAGCGGGATTCGGCAGACAGGGGCGGAGTCGCCCTGGCAGGGTCATAGGAGCGAGGGGAGTTGTCTCATCCAACGGAGGAAAGCGCAGGGGTGATTTGGGTGATTCGTCTGGGGATAAGAGCTGGCTCTGGATTGAGTTTTCTTGGGGAGGGGGCGGCGGCATGCATTTTATAAAACATGGGAAATGAAGACGTTAGTTCTCTTTTCAGCGGTGCCTTCCGTGTCTGTGTGTGGGGTGGAGTGAGTCGCGGGTGCTGCATTCTGAAACGCATCTGTGCTTGTAAGGGCAGCAGGTGGGAAGGAAGAAGGGCCGGAGGAGTTCGGGGAGTGCCGTAAGGAGGGTGCACAGTTGCATTAACCAGAACACACGGAGAGCACTTTCTCTGGATCCTTCCTGCGTTTCTTCTCAGTCGTGTATCTGCAGGCTATCTCTCTTGGGCTTTACTCCCCCCCGCCCCCCTGCCCCGCCACAGATGCTCAAGAGTTCAGTAGCTCTGAGCAGACTTTCTCGAAGTGACTCTGAACTTGGGTTTGCTGCAAAGCAGGGCACCGGACTTACTTTTATTTCCTCACTGAAGGAGGAGTAGCCTTGCTTTCTCGGTCTCACTCTGTGATTGAATGACCCGGCCTACCTGGGTCATTGTGAGACGGTCTGAAGGGATCATGGGTTCAGCCCCCAAAGCAGCAGGACCATCCCGGAGAGGGAGAGGTGCTCAGCAAGGCCATGGGTGACTCCATCTCTTCCGCCTCCCCGAGGTCCCTTTTCTAGCTGTGGTCACAGAAATGTATTTATGGGGCTGGCCTGCAAAGCTTTCTATCCGAGGAAGGGGCTCAGGAAGGAGATTGCAATCTTCCCCCCTAACAGGATTAGAGCCAATGGAGGCAGCTTTATGGAGACATGTATTTCTTAAGGGTTTCTGCTTCGGCCGTTGGAAGTCATTGAGGCTGATGCAAAAATCCCTTTACAATTCATATGCTGGGTCTGTATTTGCTTAGGCTGGGAAGCATTATATTGCTGATGGAGAATTCATGAAGCTTTTTATTTCGTCTTTGACAATTTGGTTGGTGGCGTCCTGGTGATTCGATTTTTTTTCCTGGCTGACACCCCGCGGCGCTGGTGTCGGTTTTTCCATAGTGCTGTGTGTGCTTATTGGGAAAGACTGAGCAGGTGAGGGGACCTTTTAAAATGATTACATTTGTCGTTGTGCCACACAAGAGTGGGGAGCGAGGGGTGTCACTGTCCGTTTGTGGAGGCTACATTGAATGGGGGCATTCCATTTCCCTCTTGTCTGTCTGATACAGGCCATCCTGCCCCTTCCTCTCTCTCCAACACACATACAGTTCTTCGAACAGCCACTCACAGCCGGGGTTGGTAGGAATATCTGGTTGTTTGACCTTGTCTCTTGGCACGGTAGGATATTTAAGGATAAAATGGCCTGCTCACCAGGTCAGGAGAAGATGCAGCTTTGCCCTTTGGAGACTGACCCTAACCGTCCTTTCATACTTTCCTAAAAGGGACACCCCCCCCAAAGTCCAGGATCTCCCTGGCCCCACTCCTGACGTGGCTATGACTGTTCATTGCCCTATGTGTCCTTTGATGGGACTCATGACACTAGAGTGATGCCTCAGGACTGCCATGGGGACAAAACAGGGCAGATGGATGGATGTCAGAGTTAAAGTGGGATCGTTTCAGAGGAGATCGATGGAAACTTCGGAGACCACCTGCCTTTTACTTTTTATTATTAGTATAACAGCATATGTGTGTCTACTGTGTGTCAGCGGTGCACTAAGCACTTTGCATATATTATCCCTCTGAGTCTTTACGACAGCCCTGCAAGGTAGGAAAAATGCCATCCAACTTCACAGATGTAGCAGGCGAGGCCCAGAGAGGTCAAGTAGATTGTTGTCGTCATACAGCTGATCAGGGGCAGAGCTGATTTTCCAATGCCAGTCTCCAGCGCCCATTCCCTGTTCACGTGCCAGCCTGCTTGTCCATATACCGTTCGGGGTCGTGGGTGGAAAGCAGACCTCCAGGGTTACTTTTTTTACATTATGGCCTCAGGGGTTAGTTCATTCAAGGCGTGTTGCTCTTGAACAGGAGCACAGTGAGTATCACAGCCACTGCCTTAGGCACGCACACAGGGAATTTGTAAATGAAACATTTTCATCTGGCCAGTTCAAATGCTGCCTTGGAAATCAGTGACTGCATTCCTGGCAAAATCCACCGTTTCCCTGTCGCTAGGGAGGCCACTGATTTCCTTTAGCATCCGCCCCGTAGATCAAGGGGCGAGTCCAGTGTCAGGGGACGGACAATCTTGGCCTTGTATTTACTTTCAGAGGGCAGGAAGGGGATGGCTGGGAGTGAAGATGAAAGGGGAAAAGGGAGAAGCGTTTTTCCCCGATGGCCCTGTGAACTCCTCGCCCTGCTCTTCCCATGCCTCCAAACATCTGGTCTCTGGGAGGTATAGGAATGAGCAGGAAAAGAAGCCTTCCTTCCATAGTGTTTTCCTTAAGCTCGGGTAAGTAATGGGACAGCAGTCTTTTTCTTCCCATCTGCCCCAGCTGGTGTGGTCAAATGCTGGACTGGGCTACTTCTACTTCTTCCTGAGTTGGCAAATGGAACCATCGCCAGGATCGCTGTCTGGTTATACATAGAGGGTACTTGGCAAAACCCTTTTTAACGGCTTGGTCAATGTGAATGGGGAGCCTTTTCCATTTGCCTGGCCCGATACTGTTCTCAGTCCTTTCTGGACCTGCCCGTCCTCTTTCTAGGGTGGACCTAAGATGCGTGCTCTGGCCCAGCCCTGGTCCTGGGGGCAGAGGAGGGCAGCCTTCACCTGGCCTCTGGTCCATCCCCTGGGACACTCTGCAGCATTGTGGTGGTGGTAGTAGGGGGTGTGGGGGGGGGGGGTGGTCTTCTTGTCTGCTTGGAGGTCTTCCCAACTCAACCCTGGAAACGTTTCCCTCTCCCCTGGCTGGCTCCGGCCCTGAACATATTCACTGGCTAGTTTCAGGCCTCAACCATCCTCAAGAACCCTTCTTTTTCTTACTCCTTATTGGCATTTGAGACCCCAAGTGGCTGTGGAATACCAGGGGCCAGTATTCTGCCACATTCCACCGTCTGTCCAAGTGCTTCCAACAGGTCCCAACAGACACTTTGTTCTTCCCGTCTTCAGATCCTCCCTGCCCTAATCCTGCCCCAAGTTCCGGTTTCAGTCTGGCAGAAACTGTCTTTGGCTCCTTTGCAGAGGAGGGCCAACTGACAGGCCATGGGGCTGGACAGAGGACCGATTTGCTGAGGGGAGTTCATGCTCCCTCGCTCTGGTTCTTAACTCTGTCCTCTTTCCCAGGACTCACTGATGTGTTACTCAGGTGTCCTCCAGGGAGGAATTTCTTGGAACCAATTATTTCTGTTTATTTAATATCTCAAACTACCTTAAGCACACAGAACAATAACGGCCCAAGTGCTACCAAGGCTCAAGGATGACTTACCTTTGCAGCCTCCTGGGCTGGTGGGGAAGACCCCCATGGCCAGCTCATGTTTCCCTTATGCTCCCTTGACCGTGGAGCTCCCACATGCACCACGAAAGGGTTACTGTTGGTGCTTATAATCGCTGCTATAAATAAAATCCTCAATTATCTCAATTAACAGAGGAAAGGGATAATGCAGAACTCCCAATATTAAATAAGACCAACATACCTAGTTCATGCAGATATTCTATGTTGTAGACCTTTTAAAGCAGATTTTCCTTCTGAATTTTGTTTGACTTTGCTTGGCATCATGATTGGCCTAGACTGAGTCAGTCTGTGGGTGAGGCTCCAGTTCAGTGTGTGGAACTGGGGAGCGTGCGGAAGTGGGGAACGTGAGGAAGGAAAGCCTTGCAGAACAAGCAACCCCCAGGGCCGTCAAGAGCCAGCTCTGAGACTGGAGAGGATGAGGCCTTCTTGGCTGTCTTCAGGGTAGGGGCTTGGGAAGGGCCCCGAGCAGCCTTGTTCCTGATGCGATGGCCTGCCGCTTCCAGGTTGGCTTGCTTATGTAATCGAGAACGGCAGCCTATCTGTCACCCCATGGCCTGAGATGAGAGAGCTTTTGACAGTGTCCAAAAATCCTTTAACGAAAACAGAATCGATTTTTACTTCTTCCAAGCATGAAGCAGTCTCCAGGTGATTTGCATTTCCCTTTAAAACATAATCCTGGAAGGGGCCTGCCTGAGGTTTTGTGAGACTGGGAGCCGGGCCTGGACAATCAATACAGGCACATCACAGAACGGGGTGCTTGACCAGGTTTACCCCACCCAGTGCAAGAAGTAGAGCCAGTCTGAGACCCGGTTAACCCTTCAGTCCCCCAAATTCCAGCTGCATCTTCATCCCCTGCCTCTGGGGCCCAGCAGCCCTCCTCCCAACTCCCAAGTGCCTTGTCCCGGGACACTAGCCAGCTGTGCCTACCTGGAGGGTGGTGTGTCCCTGCCCAGGGCAATCTGGTCATAGCCGCATTTATGGGGAATGAATGACTGCAGATCTTTTCTTGGTTTGACACTTCTTTTTTTTTTTTCCTTAATTTTTTATTTCTTTTCAGTGTAACAGTATTCATTGTTTTTGCACCACACCCAGTGCTCCATGCAATCCGTGCCCTCCCTAATACCCACCACCTGGTTCCCCCAACCTCCCACCCCCCGCCCCTTCAAAACCAACAGTTCTCTGATGCTGCAATTCCCAAGAGAAAACACAGATCCGCATCCCAACAAGGAATCTTGCATTCATTCAACATCTATTGAGTGCCGGCTGTGTGCCAGGCCCTGCAAATACAAAGCACCATGATTGCACATCAGCCCAGCATAAGGTCCAGGCAGAATGAATTGAATGAGACCCACTTCTCTTCCTTTGGACCAAAACAAGAGATGGAGAAAAGAGCAGTCGACCGAGGGTCCGAAAAAGAGGCCTTTTCTCATATTCTTCCTGCCACTCCAGAGACAAGCCCTCACTGTACTCTGTGTCTGGCTGACTCCCGTCATCCTTCGCAGCTCAGCCCCTACATCATCTCCTCCAGGAGGCCTTCCTGCCACCCCCAGGTCCAGGGTGTACTAGGTACCACTCCACTTGCTTCCTGCTGTGGCCTGGACATACCTTTGTCTTGTCAGTTGCCACATTTTGTTGACCTGATCTGCTTATGTGTCTTTCTCCCAGGTTGTGAGCTCTTCAAGGGCAGGTTTCAACTGCAGAGATCATTGTGTGATCTGTGCCTAAGTCGGGGTCTCCCTAGATTGCTGCTGTTCAGCTAAACAGGGTTGTGCCCCAGTTTTCCTATCTTCATTTTCCTCACTTGCTAACCATCTCCTGGCCATTTTAAGAACCAGTGGGGGTGCTATCCGAATGTGAGCTCTTTGGTCATGTCAGACAGATATCCACTTCTGGGCAGGGGGGAGATGGGGAGGCCAGGCAGTATGTTGTCTAGTTTGGATGTCAGCCTTAGCTTGGTGGGGCCTCTCTTGCACTGGAGGTTTCAACCCTCAATCTTCACTATTTTGGGCTACTTGGCCATGCTTCCCGCAACAGACTCTGGGACCAAGGAGAAACAGGAAGGGAGCCAGAGATAAGTGCCCCCATCCATGAAATTCTCCGCCGTTGGATTCTTTGGGCAACAGAGCCAGTAGGCACTAGGAACATGGCAGCCAACACAGTAGTCTCTGATCTTGTGGGGCTTACATTCTGGTGGAGGAGCCCAGGTAGTATATAGATCAGCAGATAAATACCAGTTCATGGTACAGAGAAAAATAAAGCCTGGGGGAATAAGCCGGGAGTGCCGAGTGCCGTCAAGGTGGTGAAAGGAGGGAGAGTTGCTATTTTGTGTCGGGAGCTCAGGTGATATTTGAGCAGAGACCTGAAGGAATGTGGGTAGCTTAGGAAAGAACATTCCAGGCGAAGAGAGCAACAAAAGCAAAGGCCATCAGGCAGGAGAGGCTTTGGCGTGCTATTCTTGGAATAGCTACAAGGTCCTAATGGTCAAGTGGCAGGAGCAGGGACCAAGTACAGGAGGTAATGGGGGAAACAGCTCCTGCGAGGCCCTTGGGGTCAGAGACTCGGCCCTTTGCCTTTTTCTCTGCCTGGGATGGAAAGCCACTGGAGGGTTTTAAGTAGGCTTCACTTAAATTTGCAAAGGATCACTCTGGCTGCTGGGTAGTGAATACCGACGTCTAGGCAGCCAGTGATGGTGGCTGGGCCGAGGGTGCTGGTGGCAGGGAAGGGAGCATGATGATGAGATGATGAGAGATGCTGCGTGTAGTCAAAGGCAGGGGCAACAGGGAGGGAGCCATGCTGGTCTAGCCTCTACCACGCCCAGGGCTTTCCTCGCTCCCCTATCAAGGACTGGCCCAGGAAGACATGGTCCCAAAGACCTTCTCCACCCCTGCGAGAAGCATTTCACAAGAAGGGGCCTCTTGCAAGAAGGTGGCTTCAAGGCCCAGGGCAGCAAGAAACCAGCAAGGATGGAGTGAACCAGCCCCAGAGCCTAAGTTGGAGTGTGGATGTCTGAGAGCCCGGCTGGGGCTGTCTGCCAGCAGGAGCATCTGTACCTGGATTGGGATTTCTTTTCTTTTTTTTAAAAGGTTTTATTTACTCATTTATTTATTTATTTAGAGCATGTGAGTGGGGGAATGGGTGGAGGGAGAGGGAGAGAGAAAATCCCCAGCAGACTCTGCCCTGAGCACAGAGCCCAGTGCGGGGGCTTGAACCCATGACCCTGAGATCGTGACCTGAGCTGAAACCAAGAGTCAGAAGCTTAACTGGCCGGGCCACCCATGCGCCCCTGGGGTTTCCTTTCAACACAGACAGCAAGTACCCAACATCTGCCAAGGGCTGGGCACCGTGCTTACCACCCTGGGGGACAGTCTTGGTTCAGAAAGGGAGGCGGAGGTCCATGGCTGGAATAGTAGCTGCGACGGAGGGGTGGGCAGGGTGTCGGGGCTGCAGGGGGGAGAGATGGAGTCCCATGGGTGGTATAGGAGACTTTTGGGGGCTTCCCACTAGAACCATTACTTTTGATCAGTCTTCCAAGCCAGCAATTCAAATTGCTCCAGTTTTGGGGAGGAGCTCTTTAGGTAGGCTGGTGCCCATTTCACAGCTCTCTCCCTAAATCTCTCAAAATCAATCTTAGTCTCCCTCCCTCTCCCTCTCTCCCTCTGTTTGCTTTTGTTTGGGTTTCCCTCTTTAAACACACCCATAAACACAAACATGATTCTTTCCTAGGAGCAGCAATTATTCTGCCTGAAAATAGTGTAAATAAAAGGCAGCCCAGCCCTCCCTCTCCTCAGGGAAGGGACCCAGAACTCCTCAGTAACTCCTCGAGTATTTTTGCCTCTCTCACCTGGGAGGGAGCTCCTGTTCCGGACTGTACAGGACTCTGGTCCACATACTGTCATGGCCAGGAACATCCCTGTCCCCTCCCCCACCCCCTCCATGGGCAGGGAGAGGAGCAGAGACTTAGTTGTGAGGCTCCCAGCCCCTTTGCTTGAGCAGGTGGCCCCCTGAACACAACCAACTCCTTCCCAGAAGTTGACACCATACTCATGACCTAAGCACCTTCTGGTGATATCCAAGCAGTTTCTCTTTTTTGGAAGTAGGAACCGGTCTCCCAGCAATCTCTGTCGGAAAGGGGTGTTCCATGGTGACCTCAGACCACCTTCCAACGGGGACTTGTTTGTGACAAGGAGGAAGGAGTTACCACAGTGCCTTGGAACGCCCAGAGTTCCGGGCCAGAGGGTTCCGAGATGGTGACCTCCAAGTTGAGTCCCGTGCTTGGGCCTCTATCCAGCCTGCATTTCCCAGGCGGGGGAACTGATGCCTCTTCTCCCCAGCCCCTGCCTCCCTCTGCCCAGTGCCATGCAAATGTTGGGTGCCTGGGAAGATGGGGGGCCAGGGGGAAGGAAGATAACTCAGCCTCTGCTGACCATGACTGGATGGAGGAAGATTGCATGTGGCTCATGTAATCATATTCTGGGTGTCAGGACTGGAATGAGTATCATTAAACTGAATCAGAAAAATCGTTTTAATATAAGTGCCCCCTTACACACAAGCTAGTTGATGGAGAGATGGATGAGGCTGGGGACGCCTCCTTTGTAATGTGAAGCTGTAAAATCCCATCACCTTCATTATTTCCCACGGAGCCAAAGCATCAGAATGCCCACGAGTGGCAGAACAGCTTGAATTTAATATACAGAAAGTCCAATCAAACAATAAATGGATGGAACTATATAAAGAAACCATTTTCTGGGAGGCTGGCTCCATTCTCTGGGACTCAGCTCCCTGACACATGAAATGTGCATCAATTTTCCCCAACTAATGCAGCTGCGGAATCACCCCATGTGATATTTGTTTGCTTCAGAAGTGGGAGAGGGGAGCTTGCCCCCCTACATTATCCAGCTATCAATGCAGAATTGCAAATCTCATTGTCTTTGATTCGCGCCCGGTTCCCGGAGGCACAGCGAGGGCTGGATGCCCAGCCCTCCTGCACCCCAGAACCTTGCTCTGTCGCAGTGAGGCTTTGGTATTGTCCTTAAACAAAACTCAGTTCTGGACCCTGCGCTGCTGGGGGGCTGGGATGTATCTACCCTTTGCAGTCGTCCGAGAGAAACCAGCCAGAGCCTTAGCCGTGCAGACACACGCCGAGTGCCCGCGACAGCGTGACTGTCCAGTCTTGCCTCGAGGTTGTGCAGGGCAGACGTTCCATCCCACCCTGGACCCTCCCACCAGCCAGGCCTCCATCATTCCTTCCGTTCCTCTTGCTAAGCCAGCTCCCAGGACTGACCAAGCTGACTGGGCCCACAAAGTTAAAAGGACACAACCGCTCCTCCACAGTCCTGCGATATGTGTCAAAGACTGGCGATGATAATGCTTTTATGCTTCTGGCGGGAGATTCTCTCCAGCATGATGGTGTCATGGTGTCATGGTGTCATGGGTAACTTGGAGTTCCCCACAATTACAGGCTCAGAGCTGTTGAGAAGTATCATTAGTTTATTTTTACTTCTTCCTGGTCGTGCATACTTAAGCAGAAAAAAAAAAGTAGGGGAGTTTTAAACTAAATGATATTAAAACCACAGACAGCATGAATCTCGGTACAGTTTGACAAATATGATACTTAGTATTTGTGATGCTCCCTATTAGCCGGTGTTGGGGAAACAGAAATAAATAAGCCCTCGCTCCTGTTCCTAAGAAGTTTATAATACAGCAGGGGATTTGAGTATGTTTACGAGCAGACAAGAGAGGACGGGGCATGTTCCAAATGATCAGGAAGTGTTTGGCAGAGAATAAATGCTTAATAAATATTTGCTGATGAATGAGTGATTGGCTTCACGGAAAAGGTGACATTTCAGCTAGACCAACAACGGTGGGTAGGATTTTGAGATGCGGAAATGGGAAATCCAAGTAAATTGCAAAAGGGCACGGTGCTTGGGAGCTTAACCAATATGCTGCTTTGCTGGGGGTTAGGGCATATGAGGGGACTGGCTGGAGGTAAGCAGGAATAAAAGGCTTGCTAGAGACATGGAGAGCCTAAACTATTAGGCTAAGGGATTTATCTGGTGGGCGTCAGGGAGTCACTAAGGGTGGTGGTCCTTGTTGCAGTGATTAGGAAGATTTATTTGGAGTGGTCTCCTGGGTGAATGTTAGAGGGGGCCCTGACCCATTGTGATGTCAGCAAGCAGACTGATCAGGAAGACCTGCAGGACGCCTGTTGTGGGATGGTCACAGTGGAAAGGGACAGAAGGAGGTAGAGTGGAAAGGCACCCTGGGGAAGAGAAGTCTAAGTGAAATCTGGGATCATGAGACTGGGTGATTGGGGAGGGGGAGACAGCGAACGTCAGAGAAGGAGCAGTTGGCAGAAAGGCAAGGGAAAATAGAGACTGTGAACTTGGCTTTGGACCTTGGTCACTTGCTGTTGACCCTGGGTGGCTTGGAGGCAGCTGGCAGGCAGTGGGAAGGTAGGTCTGGAGCTTAACACAGAGAAGGGGTCTAGCGGGGCAGCTTTGGAATGGGCTGCAGCAGGGAATAGATGTTACCAAAGAGAACCGAAGGGAAGGTGGAGGAGAGGCCCCACGTCCCTGGCACTTTGCCTCCTTCAGGAACACGGCTGCTACCCGTGCGGTGGCTTTGCCGATACTTCCGTTCAGCTTTTCTCCTTGGCCTGTGGGCGTTCCCTGTCCTCCTGCATCTCTGCTGGGGCCAAAAGGTCGTATCGGTTTTCTGAGTCAAACAAGGTTTTCTTTTAGTTTCCTACAACGCTAATTAAATAAACAGCTCTGACCCAGGAAGGCAAAATTGGTTTAGGGGCTTTGCTGAATAATAATACTAAAAAGATCCTTACATTGCCATGTGGATAAGATAGATGGGTTCTGGGTGGTCACAGACCAACAACGCGTCTGTGCTGGGCCCAGGGCGATGCCAACTCAGAGTGGCCCAGACTCTGGGGCTGGCCCTGTCCTGGTACTTGTAGGGCCAGACCCCTGAGCAGAGGCCTAGGGGATTTAAGATGCTGCCTGTGCCCCTCATTCCCCTCCTCGCCTTAGGGAGAAACGTCGGACACACTGCTGGCATCACTGGGAGCTTCCTCTGGCCTGTCCCCTCCCAGAGATACCTGTCTTGGGCCCATGGTAAGCAATGGGCATGGCGATGGCTCAGTAATTCTGCTAATGTGCATTGAGCTATGCCTATGAGCAAGACGGCATCCTGGTTGACCGAAGGAACTACAAAGAGAAAACAGGGTGAGGACTAAATCCCGCGGGGTGGGTGTTAGGCTCCCATTCTTCATCTGAGAAGACCAAGATGCTGACAGTGTAGGGAACTTGTCCCCGCTCATACGCTGTAGGAGCATTACTGGACTCGGACTGAAGTCTGAAGTCTTCTGACTCTTTTCGAGTCTTCACAAAGAGCGTCAGCCCAGTAACAGAGGTGCTGTGTGTGCACAGAGCTATCTGTCTGGGCTCAACAAGGCGAGAGGTATGAGTAAAGGGTAGCAAAGTGCGAGGGGAAAGTGCAGGAGGCAGAAATCAGAGAGGGCTTCTCAGAGGAGGTGGCATTTCAGCCAGCCCTTGGAAGATTGTAGTGCCAATGTTAGATGTGTTCATTCCTTCGATCACTTCTTTAGCAAATATGGTGGGTCTGCGTGGGCCAGGCCGCGTGCTGGGGGCTGAGGGGGTACTCGTGAACTGAACAGACAGAGCCTCTGGGATTGGCATTCTCGCCAGAGTGGCAGACGGTAAAATGAATGTATTAAATGGGAGGGTTGAAGTAAAAGCCGAGAAAAGAGAGAGAAAGCTGGTAAGGGGAGAGAGAGGGAGGGCATCAGCAGCACTGGGGAGAGATGAGGAGTCAGGCCGGGAGGACTCAGGGGCAGCTCCTCTAGCCTTTCCCCGAGTGGAAGTGCTCTCCGCAGTTGGTTAGGAGTCCAAGGGAGGCTGGCCCCAGCACAGAAACGATGATGTAAGAGCTGTGTTGGAGTCTCGGTAGGGACGCTGTCCAGAAGGCGGAGAAGCAGCTGTGTGCCTTCCTCGCTGGAGACTGAGTGAGGAGAGATAGGCTCACCCCGATGTGTGCGGGACCGCTGACCTTCCTTCTCCTCAACAACAACAACAACAATAATAATATTCGTTGATGATACCGAGCTTTGACATTGTCCCAGGTCCTGTGCTAGATATGAATTATTTATATGCATTTCCTCATTTAACTCCCCCATTAACCAAAGGAGAGTGAGATCACTGTTTTCTGTGTTTTAAAGCTGGGGAAACGGGAGGTCTGCCCGGAGTCTCCTGCTGGAAACTGGAGAGGCTGGGACTCCCCCATGCACTGGTCTGACCTACAGGGACTCTTTGGTTCTCCCTAAAGACCCACATTACCCCCGGGAGGCCTTTGGGGGGGAGTCTCCTTCCACAGCCTCTGTCTCCAGCAAAGGGAGGCGGACACAGCCTCTCCGATGTGCTGATGTGCCTGGACCAACGACTCTCTGGCCTCTTGGAAAGGTCAGGAGCATAAGGAGGTGGACAGAGGATGGCGATGGAGCACAGAGCAGAGTCCCTGGAGACAAGGCCAGTAGGGATCAAGCTCCTCTGGGCCCACGGAGATGTGACCGCAGGTGATAGGCTGGGGGCGAGGTCGCCAACAGGACCAGGGTATCCTGGCGACAGGAGGGAGGACAAAACGAAGGAGACGGGAAATTATAAGTGTAGTTGTAGAGTTTGTGCAAAAAAAAAGAAAGAAAGATCAAGGAAGAGGGAAAGTGGTAAATATGCATACTATGTAAATATCCTCTGTAAAAGTTTTTTAGAATAACTTTGACAAATTTCGTGCCATCTTCCTCTTTGCAGAGATTCTGGTCCCAGGTGGCTTCGTTGCCCTGTCCTCTGCCTGGGTGCTCTGGGTGTTGGGTGGATCCCCACACACTCCGCTGCAGGCCTTTGGGCATAACAGCCTTTCCTGGCCCCTCCAAGCACCCTGGAGAGACAGCAGGCGAGGCAGCAGGGAGCGGGAGGCCAGGCTCAGAGTTCTGGAATGGTGGGAAGCAGCTCTGTGGGGGCGGGGCAGGGGGGCGGTGTCAGAGCTGGGCAACAGAGCTCAGGCTGGCCTGTCCTCCACACCCCTCAGCTCTAGCCCCTGTATAGAATCCCAGGGATAGCACAGGTGGAGGTAGGGGGAGGAGTCTCCCGGGGTCCCCCACCAGTCCATAGGTCTCCACCCCTACGGGTCACAGCTGTCACTTTGCACCCGCCTTCCACAAGGAATCACAGTACCAGGTGCGACTCTCTCTTCATGAATTGCGTTTGCCAAATGAGACCTGATAATAGTTTTTCTTTTTCCCCTTCTTCCCTGGCCTGTTTCTCGTCTGCTTCCAGAAGCTGCTAGAAGTTCTCCCCAGAGTTTTATATCTTGAGGGCTTGTGTCTTTGGAGCCAAAGCCTCCCCCCCTCCTTCTCCTCCCTCCCCTCTCCCAGCAGAGGCTTCTCTCTGGACTAACAAAAGGGCACTGTGTCGATTAATAAAACATTTTCTTGCAGTCCGATGGCCACGCTCAGTTTGGGCAGGGCTTAGGGATGATGAAGCGTTATGCCCACCCCCCACCCCACACACTGCGTTGGACTTTCTTAATATTTCCATGTAAGGTCAGCTTCTCATCTGAAGAGCAGAGGCTGCTGCGTTCACGTTCCGAGTTAGGTGCTTTACGCCTGGGCTGGTCCACATGAGTTGACCGAATTCTTTGGCTGGGGTGGGACTCCCTAGGGCAATGGAAAGACCACCAGGTTAGGAGCCAGGAGATGTGGGTTGTGGGGCTGGTTTGGGCAGGCTGTGTGACCTTGGCAAAGCTACTTTCTTTCTCTGGTCCTCAGCATCCTCTTCTGAATGAGAAGGGGTTGAATTTGGTGAATTTTCATCTCCTAGACGGTCCACAAGCTGTAAGTCTCTCAGTCTTTGAAGGAAAATTGATTTTTAGTCGAGTAGCCTGGATGATTCACAGCCTGGAGAACCCCCACCCCCCCAAAACCACCACCCCCGGGTGCATGGCGGGCCATTGGGGACCTCCCCATTTCCCTTTCCTTACCTCTAAAGAGGAAGAAGTTAAGAGTCCCTGGCCAAAATGACCACAGAAAGTCAAGGCCTGGGAGGTTCTTCTGGGAGACTCTCCCAGAAAGCTCCAGGGCATCTGATGGTGAGCCGGGATGATGTACATGGTCAAGGTTAGCAGCCCTCATCCACACAGAACTGTGTTTGGTGAGAGCAGGGAACTGTGCATTCAGGCCCAGGGCTCCTCTGCACAGGCCAGATGAGAAGAAGGCATAAGATGTAGGACCGTCAGACAGCTCTTTGAGCCTCACAAGTCTTGGGGTTAGAAAGAGTCTAGTTTGCTAACCCCTTCAGCGTTGGACCCCCTCCCCCTGACAACCTCCCAGCAGGTGGCAACAGGTCCGCCTGAACCTTCAGGGATGAATGTTTACCCTTGTGGCCGCAGCTCATCCCATTTTGGAGAGGGTCAGTGATCCCCACCCTGCCTGTATATTCAGCCCAAGTCTGCTTCCTCTACACCCCGGAACGGGGAGCGCTTTGAGAACCCAGAAGGTTCCGTATAGGAAACCGTTCTGCAAGGCAATTATAATTACGGCTGGGGGAGTGACTAGGGGACTCAGCGGCAGGAAGACCCCGGGACATCTGTCCTGGCACAGTCTCGGGGTGACCCAGCCCCAGCCCAGGTAGTCCCTTCAGGGAATGGAAGCTTCGTGGGTGAATGAGCCCCAAACCACACCCTTTGGGGTGAATAGCTAAGGTGGACAGGTGGATTCTGGGGCAGGTAGAACCCCCACCCCTTCCACTGTCTCCCCTCATGCCATCCCCGCCGATGCCTGCACCCGGGGCCGGTTTCTTGCTTGTCCCACCCCATCCCCAGCTTCCTTCTCTTCCCGTTATCCCGTGGGTCTGGAAATGACTCTCCCTTCTCCACCCCCATTATTTTATGACATGAGTTCCCACAGGAACGCAGGGCAATCTATATATCGCTGTTAGCATTCGTGTGGGCAGTGTGGCTGACATTACCTTAAGTTGTTTGAACGAAACCAACCGCTTAATGATTACAGAGGACTGGGGAGAGGGTGAGCCACGTGTGGGCTCTCTCTGGCTGGGAGCATCTCGTGGGCTTTCTTTCCAGTGTGCAGAGAGGACAAGGACTGAGGGGCGGGCAGCAGGTGGTGGCAGTGGAGGGGAAGCTGGTGGAGATGGGCCAGGTGAGTGAGTCTCCTCCTAGGGGGCTCTCTGCCTTCTGTCGCCGCCATCTGAAAGCCTGGGTACACAGGCCCGTCTGCGTAGGTAGCCCTGGCTCCTCCAAGGCAGGCACTCTGGTCCCAGACCCCAGCTCCCAGCAGGGCGCCTGGCACATGGAAGGGGCCCAGTTGTCAGGTTCTGGCCCATCCCTTCCTTGTCACGCCCTACCAGTTCCCTTCAGACACAGCGAGAAGCACTTGCACACGTGTGGGTCAGAGAAAATGGCGGACAGAACTTTAGACCGAGTAAGACTGGACCATGGATCAGGTGCAAGGTTTGTGGATTTCATGGCACGTGGTGAGGGAGGATGTGCCCAATTTTGGGGTAGAGCATGTAACTCTGGGCCATTTCCTATCCAGAGAGGGTCGGGCCACAGAGATCATCAGATCTGCTCGACCTAGAGATGCCACGGAAGACAGAGACCTTGTGTGCACATCCTGGGAGGAAGTAGGCTTGGAGAGTGGGAAAGGGAAACTGTTCCAGGCAAAAAGGAAAAGTTGGGGGAGAGACTCAGAAAAAGGCAGCATGCTCGTGGCATGTAAGTGTGTGTGTGTGCGTGTGTGTGTGTGTGCATGTGCACATATGAAGGCCCGCTGGCAAGGAGGGGCAGAGAGGGAGTTCTCAGTGTAGCTCTAGGCTGTTGCTGGCCCTGGGAAATTTCTAGATCTTGTGCTCTTTTTGCCATTTGAAGTGCCTCCATCCTTGGCCTCCTCAGAGGTGACCCTTCTCCCCTAGCAGAAGCATCATCCTGCGCCAGAACTCGGGACTCTGGCTCTCACATGAGACCCTCACCCACCCATGCCTTTTCCCCAGAGAGTGACTGTGCGTGGAGAATTCAGAGGACGGGTGGGGATCCTGTCTTTATGAATTTGACTACTCTAGGGAGGGGCCTCATGTAAATGAAGATGTTAGATCTTTTCCTTTAAAAAATCACGAACTGTATCAAACATACAAACATACAAAGAAAAAAAGATCTTGCCATCTTTCAGGCAGCATCTGTAAAATTCCCTTCTGCCCACAGACGTGAGTGCCTTTCACTGGGGTAGCAGGATTATTTAGTGAAACTCATGTTATAGGATAAGGGCAACTTTATTTTAATGAGGCTGGGGGCTTGCCTAGATACAAAGGCATGTGTGTTCTACTGTTTAAAAACAAGTTTAAAATCTTCTCTTCTCTTTTTTTTGGTATTTTATTAATTAATTGATTGATTGATTTTTTTGATGTAGTGTTCCATGATTCATTGTCTGTGTATAAAACCCAGTGCTCCATGCAATCCTTGCCCTCCTTAATACCCACCACCAGGCTCACCCATCCCCCGACCCCCCCCAAAATCCTCCGCTTGTGAACCATAAAAATCTTTTTTTCATTTAAAATTAAACCAAACCAGAAACCAGAAATGAATTTGTTTAAAATTAAACCAGAACCAGAGAGATTCAGTAGTCCTCGGATCTGTAGTCCTGTTGACACAAAAATGTGTTGGGAATGGAGGTGGGAACCGGAAGCCTCTGACCTCAGATGCAGTCAGAATCCGCTATGGTCGGTTTCCTTTATTCATTCAACAAACATTCATGTCGTGCACAGGTGGTGCACCTTGCTCAGCAGGTGAGGTCAGCAGGCACAGAAAATGAATCAGACAAACTGCAAGGACACCTGTGACTCTGCTCCCTGCCAGAGCTAAGGACTAGGCACTTTGGGTGATGCAGGCAGGGGAAGGAAGCAGCCCTCTCTGCTGGCCTAGCCCTGAGGGATTCCCCTCTCCCTGGGGGCTAGTTCCAGCCTGGTGGGGGCGTGGCAGGGGCATGGCGGGACCCTAGCTCCTCCACTTCCCGTCCTTGGAAGAGGCAGAGTGTATTCTCTCCTCCTTTCTATTCTTATGTCTAAACCTCCTTGTAACAGCTAAAATTTCAACAATATGAACTTTGGTTCCGAGAGCGCCCCCCGCATGAATTTGTGCTGCCTTCCTAGCTCCAAGTTTGACGGTCTTTTCCTTTAGACTTGTGCCTGCCCTCCCCAGTGTGGTCCCCTGGCCATGCCTTTGACCTTGCTGTTTGGGGCTGGCCAGGCTGCTTGAGGTAGGAGTTTTCTGGCCAGGGGCTCTGCTACCCCTACCCACCCGGCCACCCTGGGTCCTGAGCAGCTCTGCACCTCTCCACATGCCTGGAGCCTGTTCTTGGCCACCTGTGCACCACAGCCCACAGGTTGGAAATTCTAGAATCCTTGGTTTCACCTTTACCCACCTGGTGCTCTCAAGGTCCCAGCTGGGCCATCCTCAGTGGCCGTCTGCTTTGGCCCAGCACTGTCTGCCAAGCCAAGGAAGACAGTGAGATCCTAGAGTCCAGTACTGTGGTCCAGGCAGAATCTTGGCCCCTCCACCGTCCCTGCCCGGCCCTGGCCAGGAGCCCAGGCAGCCACAATGGCACCTAAGTGCCTATTTCCCTCCTCCTGCTGAATTGCAATAGAGTTGTAACCAGAAGGCAGTTTGGAGGCACTGACTTGCGGAGGGAAGGAACATTAAAGAGTGAGGTAAAGGATGAGTCCTCTTCTCCCTTTCTGTGGAGGACTGATTCCCCCCGACAGCTCAGACCGTGCCTTGAGGAGGGCAGTAAGATGATCGAAGAAAAGCTGAGGATGCTTAGGCAGGAAACCTTCTGAAAGAGAAGAAATCCTGTATCTGTGTCACTGTAGCAGCGGGCGAGAGTGACTGTGCTGCCTGTCTGGTTTCCTCCCGGCCCCAGAAGGCCATCTGGTAGTCAGGTCCCCTGTAACTTTCTTTGCACCCAGCCAGGCTCCCTATTAGGCAGGTTCCGCTGAGGGCCAGCCTCTGTCTGTCATGATAGGGTCTGTTCACTGCCTTGGTCTCACCCTCAGTGGAGCTGATCTCTCTGGTTAGCTGGGGCTTGGCTGGGGTCAGATGGTCTAGGACGGTCTCACCCATCTGGTGGCTGGCTAGAGCAATGGGGATGGATGACGTGGTTCTTGTCTCTTATCATCCAGTAGGCTGGCCCAGATCCTCCAACTGGTAGCGAGTCACCGAGGTCACAGGAGTTGAAAGAGATGTCAACTCCAACACACAAGCATTTTTTCAACCCCTTGCTGTGTCACATTTGCTAATGCCCCGAGAGCCAAAGCAAATCCCATGTGCAGGCCCAAGTTCAAGGGGGTAGAAAGTCGATTCTGGCTTTTGATGGGATGAAGCACAATGTCACATTGCACAGGGGTGTGAATACAAAAGGATGAGAAGAATTGGCAGACGTTTCTGTAACCTGCCACAGGGTCATTATGTGAGCTCTGTGGCCTCAATTTTATAGTAGGGGGCCAGGGGGGATGTATGGATGGGGGATGTATGGAGAGGCTGGGAGGTGGTCCACAGGAACCTTAGCCTGGTTAAACTTCCAAGTTGTTTTCATGGTGCCAACACGGGGGCAGCGGTTTCAAGTCCCTGACTGTGGGAGGTAACGGAGTGGTATGGCTGTTTTGATCGGGGTTCGAGAAGGCAGTGAGGAGAGTGGGTTTTCCTCTCTGGTAACGTCAGTGTCCTCCTGTCCCAAGGCAAAAAGCCATAGGCTTGTTCCTTCCTGAGAACTGTGATTGTTGCTGGAGGCTAGGCCTGGCCTCCCCGAGGAGTCCCCCACAGGAGAGAGTAGGCTCCAAAGAGCACGGACTCCAAAAGCAAACAGACCTGCATTCCACCCCTAGCTCTGCCACTTTCCCATGGCAGGACCACACAGCAGGCTGCCTGCTGACCATGGTTTCATCTTTTGGCAGATGAAGAATGTTGTTATGTTCGGGGCAACTGTGTGGCTCAGTGGGTTAAACCTCTGCCTTCGGCTGGTCATGATCCCAGGGTCCTGGAATGAAGCCCCGCATCGGGCTCTCTGCTCAGTGGGGAACCTGCTTCCCTCTCTCTCTCTGCCTGCCTCTTTGCTTGCTTGTGATCTCTCTCTCTGTCAAAAAAGTAAATAAAATCTTAAAAAAGAAAAAAAAAGAATGCTGTTAGGTTCGGCAATGATGCTGCTTGGGAAGGTGCCTAGGCCGGAGCCTGGCCATGCGAGTGTCCAGCGTGAGGGCTTGGAGGGCCCCTTTGCCCTTGTACATGGGGAGGGATGGGCAGAGCGACAGAGCTGTCACTGGTAACTAACTCTTGGCTCGCCCAGGAATACCAACCAGATGGTGTGCCAGCAACTCGGGCCAGGGAAACGCAGGGCAGAAACTACAGCGAGAACAGAAGTGGGACTGTAGCTGCCCAAGGGCTCAGCTCCGTGGGTCCCAGTCACACGGGCAAGCAGGGCTCTGGGTGAGTCTCCGAGTCTTAGACACAAGAAAACTGAGATGCCATCCCCCCTATTGGCCAGGCAGCAACCAAGGTCAGACAAGAGCCCAGATGGCCTTATTCCTGGCCAGGGCCCTTCCCTCCATGGCATGAGATCTGATGTTTCCCTCCAGCCTCCCTTAAAATACCCAGTTCATCGTCAGGTTCCCAGGCCTCAATACACAGCTTCAGCATAGGGAAGGGGAGAGAAGACACATCATCGGCCCAAAGGATGGCTGTGAGGAGGGAGTTTGGTAGCTGCTCACAGCTGCTGAGGAAGACACGGGCCTTTGCAGAGACACTGAGCCGAGGTCAGGCCTGGCTTTCAGACACCCGGGAAACAAAAGAGAGCGCCATCCCCATCAAACAGCCCCCGCCCTCCTCTCGCTCGGAGCTGCCTGGAGCGAACGAGGAAAACGATTATTTATCAGGGAGCTGGTCAGGAAATTGGACACATTCAACAAAGACCAGGAAACATCATGCCAACTGGGCCTGATGGGGGTGACCGGGCTGCTTGGAGCACAATGGGCTCGCTGGCGTCCGTGTTTGCTTTCTGAGGGACAGCTGAGGACGCCCACTGCATATGTGATGAAGGCAGGGAGAGAGGCCCTTGGTGGCCAGCCAGAATCCCGGCTGCCAGCTCCTGGCGGGACAGCCAGAGAGCAGCAAAGTAGGCCGGGCTGGAGCCCAGGTCCCGGGGCAGAGAGAGCTTTACACTCCGTAGCACCTCCCTCCTCCCTGCGACAAGAGGGAGTCTGGGCTCCTGGGCAGAAATGCCCGGGCTGCTCTGGCAGAGGCAGGAGCTTTCCCTAGAGTGGAAGTGGGCATTTGGATGGGGTTCCCCCAGTCACTCGTTACCCTCCCCCACGGCCAAGGCCCCAGGTTCCCCTTGGGCTCCTCATTAAGAAATAGAAAGATGAGTGCCCACGGGAAGGCGCTCTGGAAACCGTCTGTTCTGTTCCCTGCCCCGTCCCCTGGGGACCTACGCTCATTCCCATCTTAATACAAGAAAGGGTTTGAGAGAAAGCATCTCGCTTGGAGTTCGGCACTTTCCATAGGGAACTGTGTCTGCTTCAGTCAGTCCTCTCCTCTTGTCTCAGCCTGGGGGAAATGATGTGGTGTCTCCCCCACCCCACCTCCAGCCCCATGTTTCCCCCAGGACCTTCCAGCATTTTCTACCTAACCCCTTTCTGGGTGAGGGGTAGGGACTGCAGAGGCCCATGCTCGTGGGGGCCCTCCTGGGCCTGACTAGTCCTGTGGGAAGGTGGGGAGGGATACCCAGTGCTGGCCAGTCTTTGGCCCCCATGGTGTCACCACTCCATGGCAGACGCTTTTCTCCATTTGGAGAGTGACCGGGGGCTGTGAGCAGTGTCCTCGCTGTGGCTCAATGGGGCTTTCTTAAATGCTCTGAGGATCGGCATCCTTAGCAAAAAAGGATCCTGGGCTTTGGAGTATTTTCTCTGGGCCCATATATCAAGACCTAAATATCTGGGGACTGGTGGGGCCCTGGAGGATGTGCGTGGGGTCTTCTGTGGAGCCAGCTCCGGTGGAGGCAACGTGTCCCCACAGTGGGGTGTGGAGGAGATTGGGCCAAGGCAGGGAAAGGAGAAGTGGGTAGGGCAGAGGGACCCTCTGACCGTGGAGCTCTCATACACCCAGCCATTCCTGCCCACCACCCCCCACCCACCCACCCAGAGCTCTGGGGAAGGAGCTTTCCCTTGGCGTCCTACTTCGTACTCTCTACGTGCCACGGAGCCCCTGACAGGGACAGCGGGGCACAGAAGATGCTTCCGTTCCTTCATCACAGACATCCTTCCCGGCACTGGGCGGTGAGAGAGTATAGCCGTCCCCACCCCTGCTGGACCCCAGAGCAGGAGGCAGTGAGTGGAGTTAAAGCATCTGCCACTCAGTTCATGGGGGCCCCTGGAAGCTTCCAAACCCTGTTGGACCTTGAGGAATGTGAGAAGCCCCTTCCTGCTGAGGGTGGGAAGTAGAGGGTGGGGTGAACCTCCTGGAGCCAGGGGATGACCAGGCAGCCCCAGGGTGGCGGCGGGAGGGGAGGACTATGCACCTCAGGGTGCTCGCCGTGGAGCGTTTAAATATGGAGCAAAACCTCAGTTTCTGCCTCTCTGTTTATAGTTGCCTTTTGCTCCCGAATAGAAGCCTTCATATCTTGAGTCATTCCAGCAAAGAAGGCTGAGGTTTTATGGAGGGTATACAGGGAGCTGGGGAGCTCATGCAAGTGCTTCTGGAAAACCAGGGCAGGCAGTCTGCCACTGTCTGCCTCCCTCTGATTCGCAGAACCACAGAACGGGGACCTGCGAACGCCACACACTCTCTGTTCGGGCAAGGGGGCAGAGCCCAGCTCTTGGAACTCCTGCACCATCACTCTTCTTAAACCGCTCTGCAGTCTGGCTGCCTCTGTGAGTGAGGGTATGAGTGTTTCCCTTCCCCTATCTATATGGATCTGTCACTGCGTGATAAAATAGAACATGATGAGTGTCATTCTAAAGCAATTACAAGCAAGATGCATAATGGCAGAGCTGGGGAACACGGCATATGGCCTCGGGCAGGCGCCCTGTGAGAACTCACTGGAGAGATTTTGCCCCCCCCACCCTGAAAAACCAGATCGGGCTTCATGGTGAGGAAGAAAAGGCCATCAAAGCCCCCCACTGCCCACCAGGTGGATGCTGAAGGTTCTGGGGTGGAGATCAAGGGCGGCTATACGCAGCTGACTGCAGGACAGGGCCAGACCCAGGGGACCTGCGAGATCCAGACGGTGCGGAAGAATGGGGAGCAGCAGACGTACCCTCAGAAATCCGCAGCTCAGCAGCCCAAGCCTGGAGAGGTTTAGGGGAGCTGGGGAAGCACAAAGAGTGGAGGCTAAATGGTGTTTTTATTTTATCCAAGCTGATTCTTCTGGATGCCTTTGTTCCCTCCCTCCAGCCCCAGCCACTTCCTGCTCCTCTGGCAGCCCCGGCAGCCCCAGCAGCCCCCAGCAGCCCCCAGCAGCTTGAGGCTCTGTTCATACATCAGATTGCTAAGTGAAGCTCGCAGGGCCTCCAGTCTCCTCTGCATGTCGGGGTCCGGCTTCTGCTCTTCCCAGGGAATGGCCCTGCTTCTGGGCACTGCTGCTCCGGCCTGAGGCTTTCTCCTACTCTGGTCTCAGCTCAGAGAGCTGCAGGGGGTTGGGTAGGTTTCCAGATTAACCGTGGGTCTCTGGCAGGGAAGAGCATAGCCTGGTCAGGTTAGGTTGGATGATGCCTTTATAGAAGCTGGATTAGGACACTTTCTCTGTCACACCTTAGGATGAAAGTATCCCCCTGCCTCACCCCAACTGAGTGTGGGTGTGCATACACACCTGCACATATGCGTGTGTCTGTGTGTGTGTTGGATGGTCTGGGATGGCCTGTCTCTGGGCAGCCAAGTCACTGGGCAGAGCTCCCAGGGACTCAAGGGTCTTTATCCAGGTCCCCTGGAAAAGGACCAGTGGCCCCGGCTATACCCTGATTTGCAGTGGGAAACAGGCAGTCTGTTCTGTCCAGGAGCTCCCCAGGCGTGTACTCCTGATCATCACGGAGAGTCCTTTTCTCCTCCTGTCCACCCACTGACATGCACTAGCAGAGAATGGCCGACTCATTTTGTGAAGGGCCAGAGGTCGATATTCGAGGCTTCATGGGCCCTGCCTTCTCTGTGTAACTACTCAGCTGTTGTAGCACGAAGGCAGCCGTCAACAGTAATGAATGAGCGTGGCTGTGTTGCACTTTTGTTTCTGAAAACAGAACATGGGACGGATCTGCTCCAAGGGTGTGGTTTCAGAAGGAGTGGTGGGCAGAAGCCTGACCCCAGGGCTTGCTCTCCACAGACATCCTCTTTTTCTGGGAGTCCAGTCAACACTTTTGCTTTAAAATGAAAACTTCCCATTGGCTCTTCCATGCTCCCTTCTTGGTGCTGCATGCGCATACCCGTTTTTTACTTAGAATCGTATCCTTGTAGAACTTGGAGCTGAAAAGGTCATTTCACTCTACTCACTTATTTTCAATATAGGAAAACGAAGGCGCAGAGAAGGGAGGCTGCTGGCCCAGGACCGTGCTGCTAGCTGGTGTTAGAGGAGGGATCATTCAAAGTCTGGTGACTTCGGGATGGACCTTTCCTCTCTCTCGTACGGCCTGCTTCCTAGCCTGTCATGTCTCTAAAATGGGGCAGGACCAAACACAGAACTGAGCACCAAGGAACCACAGTCTGGACTAAACAACAGTGCTGTGTGTGTGTTTAGTGAATCTGGGGGGCCTCTCGGGAGTTGGGGAGAAGTCCCGGAGGAAGAGCTGTGTTACTTTCTGGAAATTCACTCTGCTGGGCACCAAGTGGGAGAGAAGGAGGGCCTTCTACCTGGTGCTTTTTTCTCTAGCATAGATTTGAGTCGAGCAGAGGAAGCTTTGCAATCACTGCTTTGTTCTGGATACCCTCCCCCTTCCCCTCTCCCCCTCTCCCTTCCCCCTTTATCGTGACCCTGCGATTTGGGCCCCAATCCCCACCCTTCAACCTCTCTTAAGACATAGCACTGAGTACAGCAAAACAAGCTTGGTTATGCATTCTTTTTTTTTTTTTTTTAAAGATTTTATTTATTTATTTGACAGAGAGAGATCATAAGTAGACAGAGAGGCAGGCAGAGAGAGAGAGGGAAGCAGGCTCCCTGCTGAGCAGAGAGCCCGATGTGGGACTCGATCCCAGGACCCCGAGATCATGACCTGAGCCGAAGGCAGCGGCTTAACCCACTGAGCCACCCAGGCGCCCTTGGTTATGCATTCTTTAAGAAGAGAAGAAAGAAGGGAAAACACTCGTGAGTGTATTCCTTCTCTGGAGACTACTAACAGGATCTTCACTGTTGGTTTAATAGGAAGGGGTGTCTGGGCAGAGTAGGGAGGAGAGGGAGAACGACCTCATTGCAGAGAGAGAGGAAAGCTCAAGTCCTGAGGGGTGTCCTGCCTCCTGAGGTCTCTTTCTGGTCCTCCCTCAGGACGCTGAGTAACCCAGTGAGTCAACCCGGGCTCCTGCTGGCAAGTCAGTGGGGTTGGGGGAGGGTTGGGAAAATGAGCTGAACCCCCAAGCCTGGTGTTTGGCTGCACCTGCCCTTGAAATTAGGAAAGCTGCATGTCAGGAAGAGAAAAGTGGGACTCGAGAGCCCAGGCCAGGCCTGGAAAGGCTCCCGGAGGATGCTGAGCTCAGAGCCCAGACCCTCCAATCAATAGGGCATGCCTATTTATAGCATCAGCCCGGGAGAAACTTAATTATGATCAAAGGGAGCTATTTAATACCGTGCTTGCTGAAGACGCAACCTCTTGTCAGTAGAAATTAATCAGCGGCTGCCGTGGGCTCCTGCCCCCTCGGGCTCCAGAACTGGGGAGGCGTCTGGCGGGAGCTGGGCACCAGCCACCCCAAGAGGGTCGATGACATTGGTGCCCTCACACAGCCAGTGGCCGGTGTTGCACTTTTATTTATGAATAAATAAATTTATTTATTTATTCTCCCCCAGGACACCGGATGCACCAGGGCAGGGGTTGGGGGGGGATACCAGGAGGGTACAAGGAGAGGTTAGGGTGAAGGGGTTTTGTGACCCAGCTCAAGTCGGGCTCTTCCCCAATGCATTCCCCGACCACTCCAGGCCGGGAGCACCCCCTGTCCTCTGGGCTCCTGCAACATTCACAGTCCTTCCAGCATTATTTTGTGCTCTGATTGGGGATCGGTAGGCTGCTTCCTAGCTGGGTGGCTTTAAGTGCTAGTCTCCTCATCTGTGCTTTGGAGATCCTAGTAGCACCTTCTTCAGAGGCGGTTACAAGGATCAGAACGTGTTACCACCTGCTGACTTGCTTAGAACCGGGCCTGGCATGTGGTGAGCTCCCAGTAAGCACCAGTTGCTCCTACCACCACTACCATCTTGTCTTCCTGGCCAGATTGTGCATCTTGAGGGCAGAAATGGTCTGTACCTTTACACTTGAGGTGACCTCCCTCGGTGCCCAGCCTCGTGCTGGCCACAGAGAGGCCAGAGAAACTGATCAATGTTGGCTGCTGTGTCCACTCAGTCATTGGTTCATTAATTGATTTATTCCTAGAACATTTGTTGAGCCCTCATGTGTCAGGCCCATACCAGACATCGCAGAGAGGGAAAGCATTAAACACAGTTGGGGGTTCTGTTGAGCTGCTCACTGCCTGGTGGGGGAGAGGCGCTCGGTGCAGGGTCATTACATGGAGCCGTGAGAGTGGCTACAGAAGTGGAGCCCGGATCTCTGAGGGGAGGCACAGACAAGTGGGGGGACTCAGTTTTCTGGCCATGCCACAGAGACTGGGACTTAGGGCAGGACCAAAGGATCATAGCAGGATGTGGAGGGGATGTAGAGGTTCTAGGTAGAGGGGAGAATGTGTGCAAAGAGAGGCGTGGAGCTCTCAAAGTTAGCGTTCTGATCCTTCAGGAAAATCTGGGTGGAACATTTCGGTGCAGGGTGACATCACAGGCAGAGCTGCTGATCTGGAGCTGTGAGAGAAGAGGAGGGTTGTTTCACCAGCATCCTTCGCAGGTGCTTGGGCTCAGGCTTGGGCTCAAAGACCACTTTCCTCCCTGGAAAAACAAAGGAAATAACTCAATAGTTGGGTTTAGAACAGAAGCCCAGAAGCGACAGGTGGAATTCTGAAGGAAGGAGCTAAGGGAAAAGTCTGGTGTCTCCCATTTGGGACAACCACTGAAAAGGACAGAATTTCTTATCGTGGCGATGGCGATGACCCACGCTGCAGGGAACGGTGTAGGAGAATGGTTAGAACGTGGGCTCTGGAGCCCGGCGCCTGGGCTGGACCCCCAGCTCTGGCACTTGAGGGAGCAGCTGGGTGGTGAATGAGGCAAGGCCTCAGATGACGAGATGGCAGCCTTACTGTCATCTCCCACCGTCCCTGTGAATTTATTCAGTGGCACCCGCTCTTCCTGAGTGGAAATGGGCCCAGGTCCCATGATTTTTCAGGTTGGTTTTGGGTGCCACGAACAGCCTTAGGTCTGTAATGGCTGTGTCCAGCCCAGTCCAATAACTGCAACTTTCAACTCCGTTTAAAGTTAAGACATCTCCTGTCCCCCTGCTCTGTCTGCCGCAGGTGGAAACAGCATGGTGGGCATGCTCGCCTTCGTTTCTCTTTCCCTTCTGTGTCTATCAGAGTCCTGACAGGAAGCGAATGGCTGTCAGAAGCTGGAAAGTCGAGGGGAGTTTTTTAAAAGGACTATTTACAAAGGTGGTGGCAGGCTTCGGAGAGCAGAGCACCCTGGGCTTGCAGGTGCTAGGGGATGGAGAAGCTACTAGACACAAGAGAAGGGAGCTTTAAGGGCAGGGCCGCTGGAGGGACTGCGGTCCTCTGGAGCAGGGGACAGGAGCCCACAGAGACCCAAGCAGTGGAGGAAGAGGGAAGACCATCCTCCCATGCTCAATGGACTCAGTGGCTCTTTTCAAGGGACATGGGAGCCAAGAAAGCTTGACAGTGCATCTGGAGGGGCACGTGGGGGCCTCTCTCTTCCTCTGCTCCCAGTTTGAACGGTGAAAGGGAGGACAGGAGGGCAGGGTGTGGATGTTCTCACTTGAGTTCTCTGGGCCTAGCGGATACGTAATGCTGACTATTTCTCCCCTGGAGTGGGGGGGGAACTTGGGGGCACATGGCCCACCCAGTTGCTGGGAAACCTGTGCAGTTCCCCCAGTGTAAGTGATGCCCTCTCCCTGATTAGGCATTCAACCCCTTGCTCAGGGACATTCAACCTCTTGCCCTGAGCATTGGACAGGCACCCCCACTCCCCAGCAGCCCCTCACCCAGGTAGCCCTCCAAGCAGGCTTTCTCTACATCTGTTCATCCCTGTCCATGTGCCTGAGAACCTGGGAATGTGAAATTTCTCCTTTGCTCCACCTCCGAGCTGTCAGTGGGCCTCCAACTTTCCCTTTAGATTATTCAGGCAAGAACCAGACCCCCATTTTCCATGTCTCCCAAGGGCAGGGGACCTTTGTACATCTCTCTGAGAGGTCTCCCTAAATCCCCTTGCTCTTGGCTTGAGCTGAAAGAGGAGCACTCCCAGCTCCCCTCACACCAGTGACTCCTCAGTGACTCTTCCAGGCTCGGACCCCCTTCTTCTCACTCCCTTCAGTGCTGATGCGTGTGGTGAGCAGAGAGCTTGGGTCCCGCATGGGGGCTTGCCCCTCCCTGAATAATGTGGTCGCTATTGATGCAAAGCCTCGTCTGAAACCGAGATTAAAGACGTCCACTCTGGTGGACCTGGTGGTTTGGTGGTCTGGTGGACCACTCTGGTGGCACCATCTCTGTGACGTTGAATAAGTTAATTAGCCTCACTGTGCCTCAGTTCCCTCATCTGGACAGTGAGGAGGATGGTACCTCAGCAGGTCTCATGAGGATTTAGTGAGTTTATTCCTACACAGCATTTAGCTAATGCCTGGAATATAGTAATTGCTCAATAAAATGCTGTTGAGGGCTATTATTTTTTTTCCTCATGTGATTAGGAAATGATTTGTAGGGAGGGTCACCAGTAAGAAGAAGAGCTGAGGGGAGGAAACCAGAGAGCCCCCTTCTTCCCCTCTCTTTTGCTGGCCTTCCAAGCCTAGTGAGGGAGCTTGGGAGGCACTTGGTGACTTGCCAAGAAGAGGAGGCAAACAGGGAGGTTTCTGGGTTTTCTCGTATTTAGTGTTAGGTCTGACATTGGACAGGTTTCTGTCCAGCATTCTGCATCTCTTCTGGGAAGGAGCGAGCTTCCTCCCTGCCCTGGACATGTGAATGGGTGAAGCCAAGAAGAGTGTTCCCTCGTTTTTCAGCCATCTTGGCTGAGAGGGGAATGGCAGCTGAGCCTAGAAACTTCTTACCCTTATCAGGACACCAAGAACTTTAAGCTCTGAGACAAGATGGTAAATCATGAGCAGGGGACGGTTGAATCACCTTGTTGGGGCTGCCCAGGGCCCCTCAATTTCCCTGAGCCTTCCACAGGGTTCCCCTCTCTTCTCCGACCCCATGCTGGAAAGGGACAGGCAGAGGGCGTGTGTGTTTGCAGAAGAAGCTTCTAGGCCAGCCCTGCCCCACAAGGCACAGGGATCAGGACCCTTTTGAAGCCAAGTCCCCCACCCACCTTGCAAGCAGCTGCCTCCCAGGAGACTGCAGGAGGGCAGTGTTTCCACATCCTGACCCCGAGGCTGACTCCCAGAGGCTGGAGTCTGGCCAGTGGTCCAGAGCCTGCTCTCGGAAGATGCCACAATTGCTGAGGCATGCCCCACTGGCTTGGCAGTATTTGGTCAGTAGTCTCAGCATCGGTGGGGACATTTGTGCCTCCTGGCTTTCATGCTCTTCCCAGGCCCTGAAACATTCTCTCCTCTCCCATGAACCCCCCTGCTGTTTTTCTGGAGTATCTGGAGACGCTCATCCTCTCTAACAGGTTTTTTGGACTCTCTTTGCCGCTGCTGCTGGGTCCTCCCACCTACAACCTTGGGTGCTCCTGTAGACCTTTGTCCCGGGTCTCTGTTCAGGGGTCACTTCCTTAAGACACCTTCCCAGACTACCCTATCTACAATAGCCTAACTCCAGCCCTGCTTTCTTTAATTGCCTAGCACTCATTAGCTCGCAGTATGACTTTATATAACTACTTGAGTATCATCTGGCTCCCTTCTTTCTGGGAATGTCAATTCTGCAAAGGCAGGGGCTTTGCTTTGGCCTCTACGTGTTTTCAGCACCTTGGCCAGCACCTGGAGGGTGGAAGGCACTCCCTTAATGTTCGCTGAATGAATGAATGCGTGAATGAATGAATGAGTGCCCTGTTCCTCACCCCTTGGATACACCCACACTTCATGGTGGCCAGCACATGCCATCTTCACCCCACCACACCCATCCTATCCCCGGCCATGCACATATCTCTTGCCCTCCTGATTATAAGCGATTCCCAATTCTAAAGACATTGGGAGGGGTGCCTGGATGGCTAAGTGGGTTAAATCTCTGCCTTAGGCTGCGGCCATGATCTTGGGGTCCTGGGATCGAGCCCTGCATCGGGCTTTCTGCTAAGTGGGGAGCCTGCTTCCCTCTCTCTCTCTCTGCCTGCCTCTCTGCCTACTTGTGATTTCTGTCAAATAAATAAATAAAATCTTTAAAAAAAAAAAAAAAACATTGGGAGCTCATAGACTGTGTCCTCACAGAAACTGAGGGGCAGGAAGTGGAGGAAGACTGTGGCCTGGGCAGAGCCGTGCAGGCCAAGGTGCTGTGGACCGTAGACCCAGACTGACCCACCTTGAGTCCCATCTGTGCCACTCACCAGCTGTTTGAGCTTGGGCCTGTGGTTGTCGACAGGGATGTGTGCGCAGCATCTGGGAGAGGGCCTGCACATAGTAGGTGGTCAGTAAACACAAGCTGTCATGACTATGGGTCTTCCCTAAGCTGCAGTGATTGAGGGAAAAAAGCTATCATATGGTGTCTGCCTCTAGGCCGGACATTTGGGGTCCTCCTTACCACTTACTTCCGCTACCGCTAGAGCTCTCTGCTAGCAAGCCTTGTCACCTCTCCCTTCACATGGCCTCAGAAAAGAGCCCTTCCTCATGGCTGCTGCAGCCGGTGACCCCCAGGCTGGGCCCTCGACCTCTCTTACTGGAGATTTTGCCCTGCTGCCTTCGTAGGCTCCCTGAGGATTCACCTTCTTCCACCGGCTTTCTGAGGACCTCCTCATTTTATCTTCCTGTGGGCTGACACTCCTCGGCCCCAGCCAGACGTCTCTCCATTCACTAGTTCATCCATTCAGCATTTTTAAAACACCTGCTGGGCACGAGGCACAGTGCTGGGGGCTGGGGGCTGGGCCCTGGGCAAGCCTGATAAAGTGCCTGTCCTCAGGGGGCTTGCAGGGGGAGGCAGGGGTGCAGACAGGCATAGCAATCCAGTGCGGGGAGTAACTGTGACGGCAGGGGTGAGCAGAAGGTGGTGTTGTCAAACAGCGGGTTACCAGCCCATTAGTGGGTCATGAAATTAACTTAGTGGGTCACGACTAGCATTTAAAAAAAAATTAAATGGAGCAGAATAGAAATATCACAGAATGATATTATGGGATCACACTCATAATGAGGGAAAAATGTTTTTTTTAAACTTTCATTTCCATTTTATATATTGGGGTATGTGGGCACGTGAGTGAGTGTGTGTGTGCATGTGTGCCTATGATGTAAAACATATTTCCTCTTTTGGGGCACAGTAGAAATGTTTAGAAAACACTAAGATAGGGTATATTGGGATTCCCAAGCCCCTCCTTGGGAATCAGGAAGAGCTTTTTGGAAAATATGACATCTAAAAGAGATGTGAACTATTAATAAAAGTTCACAAGCAGAAGGGTAGGAAGATAGGAGCCTATCCTAGGTTGGAGAAATCATCTAAACGTGCCCAGGGGTGGGAGGAGGGAGGAGAGAACAAGGAAAGGAACAAACCCAGAATTATTTTCTAATTGTGTCACAAAGAAAACAAGCATATTCCCACCTCTGTGCCTTTCTTTGGGTGTCCTACCCCTTCCCCAGACTCCCTTTCCTTCTCTGGTCTAACACTACTTGTCGACCTTTCCTAGCCGTGCTCAATGCCCTGGTCTCAAGACTGACCATTCCTAATTGGGCTCAGTATCCAGACCCTGACTGCTCTGCTTCCTGCATTTCTGTTGAGTTTTAGAATTTACAGCTCATTTGGACCCATGGTGTCTCCTTGGAGGGTCCCCATGGCCACACAAGGTCCGAGAGAGGTATCATATTATGTCCACTTTACAGAAGGGAAACTGAGGCACAGGGAGGTCCAGTACATGCCCAGGCTCACCCAGATATGAGTAACAAAGCCAGAACTGTCAGCAGATTTCCTGTCCCCCAGACAAATGCATTCGCATTTATATTATGGTGGACCTCAAAGCTATGATGCTCATAACAGCCCTTCGCCCAGTCGCCTCCCGAATGAAACCCCACTGGGACGAATGCCGTGTCTTACCCTCATGCATTAACCCAGTGCCAGACATGCAGAATGATACCCAGAGACACTGCTGGGGTTTACTGCCCACACTGGAGCATGACATTAGGCTCCAAGGAAGGGATCGCTATGGTATCAAATGCTTCTGCTCTCCTACTTTATTCTCCATTTGTACCTGCCTCTCTTCTCTACTTGCTCCTCCCTCTGCGGCCTTCCAAAAACCCCTTCCCCACTCCCCATTCCTCCCTCATCTCCTCCCCTTCCCTCCTCCCTCCTGCTATGCACAGTCAGCCCCTCATCAGCAGCACAGAGGGAGGCCAGGTCCCTGAGGAGGAGAGATCTGCTGGCTGAGGAGGGAGAGCAAAAGGGACCCTGGCCACAGACGTCAGCCAATTTGTCCAAGGGTTTTTAAACCTCTCTAGGGAAATGCCCTGCGTGGCTGGGATGGAAACTCACTCCAACCCTAGGGACAAAATAAAATAAGCAGAAGCTCTAGCAGAAGAGCCTGACACGCTGTGGGGAGGGGAAGAAATAAATCCTACCCTTAAGCGTGGGCCAGAGTCCCGTGCCCCTCCCTGGCACCTCCCAGGGCCGCTGCATCCCTGCGCCTTGGGAGGCTGGCTCTCTGCCCTGGTGAATCATGGGCTCGGTGGGGAGTGATCTATTTGCTACTAAGCACTTGTCTGTGGCTGCTTTTCCAGGAGCTGGAGCCATTTACAGATGGGAACAACACTCATCTGTGGCAGGGGAGCCCCATGCCCAGCACCAGCCCAGCGCCTTGAAATAGATCTTTCTGGAGAGCCGGACAGGCGAGGGCACAGCCAGGGGCACAGCCAAACCCATTTGTCTAGCGGGTAGGGTGGGGCAACCTCCCCAAAACAGGCAGATGGGGCTTGCTTTAGTGGACTTTGTACTCCAGGGACACTAGGAACTTCCCAGATTTTTTAGACGGAGTAAGTGGCGGCAGAAGAGGGTTTTTTGGAGATCAGGCCATTACCTGCTATCTTCCTCCACTTTTGTTTACCTGGCTCCCCACTCGTGTGTACGCGCACAGTCCCCATTAAAGAAACATCTGCATACCCAAGACGAGAGCTACAAAGCAAAACACAGTTCTCCGAGCAAATACATGAAATACTGGTCAAATACCCCGTTTTACCCCAGCCAGCTATTTCACAGATTACTGCGACAGTTTTTAGACAGCTGATTTACCACAGAGGTCACCTGTCAGCCATTCCGAGTGTGGCACCTTCCAACCTCAGCATCCCCCTTGCGGGTCCCAGGCAGACGAAGGAAACCTCCCACCATGAACAGCCCTTCCGAAAACACCAGTGTTCTGACAGAGCACCGTCTCAAGAACACATGAGCTTGTGCGTCTGAAACCTGGAGTCTGGGTCCGGGTCTCACGGATGACTCGCTGGGGAGTTAGGGCAAGTCCCCTCCCCTGAGTCTTCATTCCAGCTACTTGTGAGAATAACTCAAGTACTATGATCCCAGGGCTAGCACGAGAACTGAAGCGATGTCCGAGAAAGTACATTGTGAACTTTGAAGTGCTGTGCAAATGTTTTGTTTCTGGACGGTTTGTCTCTCCTGCTAACAGGTGAGCTCCATGAGGACGGGGACCTTGGTGTTTGGCCGCCATAGCTCCAGCACCTTGAAGAGTGCCTGACACGCAGTAATCACTCACTTGATGACTGTATTAATCAATGGCCTACCAGTTAGCCAGAAAACAGACACTGTGCCTGTCCCCTCACATATCCACTGCACAGCCTTCCCAGTATCTGGGAGAAAGGGACAGAAAGGGACATATCCACAATCTGCCATCGTCTCTGTGGAGCCTCACAGCTCCTGCCTCGTGCATCCTACCCTCCATGTTGGTTGGAGGCAGGCTCAGAACAGGATTGTGCCAGTGAACAGCTGTGTCCCCGGCCCCGCCTGTCCAGCGAGGACCCCTTGGCTGGCTTCCCGCATGGAGTAGGGTGTGGAGACACAGAGCAGCTCTGACAGGACGTGGATAAGCCCTTTGCAAACACCGAGAGCAACATAACCTTCCGCGCTCACGCTCTCAGCATTTAATAATAATCTGCCAGTCTGTGGAGGAGTCTGACACAGGGGACGTGTTGTTCTCTGTCCAGTGAGGTTAGATAAGGAGGCAACGGCCACATCCTAAGCCAGAGGGCCCTGGAGACCTCTGAGAGTGAGCTCAGGCAGGCGGGGGGCTGGAGGCCTATCAAGAGCAGGCTGGCCCCCTTTGTCCTAAGAAGGCAAGAAGGTCTCAGACAACATGTGCCCCATGTTGTTTACTCAACAAGTACCACGGGAGCACCAGCTCTGCTCCTAGCCTTGTGCTCAGTGCCATGTGGGATGTGCGATGGCGGCTTCTGGCTTCCATCCAGAACACCTTCCCCCCGCTGTCCACCTGAACACCAGCTCCGATCAGGGGTCATGGAACCTTCCTGACCATTCCCTTACCCCCTGCTCCTGCTCGTTCATTCTCTCTCTCTCTCACACACACACTTAGGGTGTTACAGATCCCTTCTTCCTTGTGTCCCCTGTACTCTGAGCGCACATCTCCTGTAGTATCCAGAATGCCCTATTGCACTTATATGATTCCATGAGGCAGCCGAGCTGATAATTTATGAAGAGTAACAGCTACCACAGATTGAGCACCTACTGTGTGCCAAGCAGGGGGCCCGGGGCCAGATGAAGAGTGGCACATTTAATCCTCACAACACTCAGGGAGCTGGGTAGTATTCTCCCCTCTGCTCAGACACGGAAATAGGCTTATACAAGGTTACAGGGCCAGATAGTGACCTGGTGAAGCCAGAACTCGTGGACCATCCAGCTGACACCCAGATTCGTGCTCCCCGGACTACCCGTATGTGTGGAGAGAGACCACACAACCCTGGCTGCTCCCTGTTGGTGTTAGTATCAGGTGAGGCAGGAAGGCAGTTTCTTAGCAAATGCTGTTCACATCCCCCATCACTGGTCATGGCCTAGGACCTCGGGATTCCAGGTTCCTGCCTGGTAAAAACAAAACAAAACAAAACAAAACCCAAAAATAAAACAAAACAGCTGCTGGGCTACTTGGCCGCAGAAGCCCAGTGAGGCAAGACCCCTGGAGCCTCCGAGAAAGTGAGGAAGGGACAAACTTGAGACCTGGCCAAGGCCTGGTTTATTGCCATCCCAGCAGCCTCCCTGGGCCAGCCACGCAGCTGCCAAGCTCCTCCTCCCAGCTGGGCTCTACTTCTAGCTTTAGGATTTCCCAGCCATGACTTGGGCAGCCTTTGGACCTTCTCTGAGCATCTGTGAGCTGATCTGTGAAATGGGCAATACTAGTGCCTGCTTCCTAAGATTGTTGTAAACATGAAATCCATCCACCTCTTGATACTATGTCTAGAACGGGCAGGGCTCTCTTCCATTAGCGGAAGATAACTAACTGTAGAAGGACCTGTGGGCTATGCTCTTGACCCTGAAGCCTGAACCATGTGTCCTAGACTGCTCCAGGAATGCAGTGCGAATCTGTTTTTGAATTTCCCCCACAAATCCCCCCTGGGCAACTGAATCACACAGGCTGCCACATATGGCTGAGCCAATGTGCCTCGTACAAGGGCACCAGAATGGGGACAGGTGTCCCTCCCTGCTCTGATCAGCACAGAGAGGCCAGCAATGGCCCTACTAGGTGCAGTGTGCTTCTAGCTGTGCCTGCGGCTCTTCCTCTCCACCATCCGGAGCCAAGACTTCTGCTCCTCCCAGGGTGCCCCCTGTGTGTCATGGAAGGTTCCAGACTCAGCTCCCCAACTCCTCTTCCCTCCTCTCCCTCTGTCCTCCCTCTCGTCCTTCTTTCTTCCCTTCCTTCCGCAAAAACCTGCTGAGGACCTACCTATGGTATGTCGGGCACTGTGCCGGCCGTGGGGACGTGAGACCCAGCCCTGTCATCACGGTGCTCAGGGTGGAGAGGTGCGGGTCGGCTGGCAGCCTGGGGACAGCCTGGCAGGCTGTGTGCCCATGCTCATGTGGGCCCAGTGGGGTGCTGGGTACGGAGCTCCATGCCGCCTGCCTCGTGGGGCTCGCCTTGGGCCTCCTGTAATGATGGTGGCTGAGATGCCCGTATTTGTTTTCCCTTCCCTCCTCTTGCAATGTAAGCACCCCTAGGGAATGTATTTACAGGTCCAAGAAGGAACATTTACTGAGTTCCTTGTATGTGCCAGGACTGCAGGGGACACACAAAGACCAATGAGCCAACACCGCTGCAGGAGCGTGAGGGCAGGGGCGGGGGGGTAGGGTGGGATGGGGTGGGGCGTGGGAGCAGATCCATCCCTGGGCTGCCCTGCACGTGCCCTCTCAGAAGCTGCCAGGAGTCTACAGGGACTGGGCAGGGGGTACCAAGGAGGGCCAGGTGGGGCCCTCCGTGTGTCAGGGGCAGGGCCGGCTGGGCTAGCCCCCAAGAGGGTCTCTTGTGGTAACAGGCAGACAGAGGGAGTCTAGGACCCCTCCAGAAGGGGCCTCATAGGCTGCTCTCCCACTGCCAGGATTAAGGGCACCACTGGGCTTTTTGCATGTATCCTAACCTTTCATGAGTTGAGAATGCAATAACAATGGCATAGGCCAAGCAGCGTAGCAGTTGCAAGCTTGGAGTGGGCATCGGCCTGTGTCTCTCCCCCTGCCCCCAGTCCCCAGGCTCCCCCCCAACCAGTCCTCAGCCTCCCGCTGGGCCTCCAGGAGGGACCAAGGACCCAGGCGCCCTCTGTGTCCCTTGCTATCTATCCCCTACCTGAAGAGGCAGCCACAATGGGATTTTAATGCAGTTCCCCCTCCTCTTTTGTATTTACATAATAATAAGTCTAATAAATTGTTGTCGACAAGATGGATGAGGGCCCTGTCTTTATGTTTCCCTGACAGATTTAGTCCTTTATGCAGCTCACCACAGCAGAGGTTTTTCTGAAGCTAATGAAAGGTAATCACTGTGAGGCCCCGGTTGGATTTGGCTCTGGCGTAATTGGAAAGAGCATGAAACTTGGAATCAGAGTTTGTGGATTCCGACCCTGGCCAGGCCACTCCTGGGCTGGGTGAACTCCCCGCCCAGGTCTCCTCCCCTGCACCCCAGGCCTATCCAGCTTGAGTCAAAGGGCAAGGAGACATATCCTGAAGGCATCCGCGTGGTCCCCTGGCTCTCACCAGCTTCCTTTCTCCAGAGGAGGCACGGGCAGGCAGTGCTCTATGCATATATAACCCCTCTCCTGGGAGAAAAGGAAAAGGCATTTCCAGCCCCAGAGCAAATGTCAGGACACCTGGATTCTGGCCCTAGCTCTGTTCCTGCCCCACTGTGTGACTCTAGACCAGTCCTGCCCCGTCTCTGGGCCCCTGGAGCCTCTGCCCTGGAGCAATGAAGGTATTTCAGGAGCCAACATCCGGGTTTCTTCCAGCTTTTCTGCCTCCATCCAAGGGGCAGAGGTGAATGAATACAGTGCCACGTGCCCAGGAAGGTGTTGGGGCAGAACCTGCAGGTTAGGGAGGCTGGGCATGGTACTGACCCTAGAGAAGGAGCCTAGGAGAAAATGACCGAAGCCAGGGCACCTCTCTATCTGCAGCCTACCTTATTGGGAGGAAACCAGGGTCCTGCAGCCTGCAACGTGACTCCTGGCTTCCCATTTCTCTCCCTGGATGCCCTTCCTAGGCCCCCCTTCTTCCAACAGCCTGGGCTCCAGCCCTGCTCGGACCCCTCCTCCTCCAGCCTTTCCCATGGGAGGAGTCGAACACATAAAAGCCACCTTCTTGCAAAACCAGGAAGGCAGCCAGTCCCTTCCTGCCGCTTAGTAGCTGCCCTTAAGAAAGTTGAAGGCCCAACTGGGTTTCCTCATCTAGAAAGTGGAAATGCTGTCATTCTTTCCTGTCTTACAATGGAATCCCCGCTCTCTTTCCCGCTTGAGTTTCTCCTTCATATGCGTCATCTCGTGCCTGAGCTTGTGCTCTCCTGAAAACAGGGACCAAGACTTGGGGGCTGCTGCCTGAAGGTGGCGCCCCGGATGGCAGGGTAAGTGAGACACAGCTGGGGAAAGGCCGGCAAGGGGGGCTGGGGAGCTCAGCCCCACGGGGCGGGGGGCACACCAGCGTGGTCGCCTGTCCTTGACCCCTGTGTCCCTCCCCCCCGCCGGCTGTGCCTCCGTGAGTGCAGAGGGCACCCCCAGGCTTCAGATCAAGCCCTGAGATAGCAAAGGAGAGCAAGCCCAAGGCTCCCACCTGGTATGGACCGTGGCGTCACGCCATGATGCACCACGTGCGACGGGAGGAGGTGTGGCATGGCGCCCCGCCGTCTGCTGCGCTGTTTGTTTCCCTACTACATGTTTTTCTTATTTATCTTACCATCTGTCTCCCTCTCCCAGCATCGCGCAAACATAAGCTCCTCAAGTTCGGGGGCTGGTATCTGTTGGTTCATGGCTGTGCCCAGAACTGTGTCTGGTACGTAGTAGATACTCAATAAATATGTGTTTGAATGAAGGAGCCGATTAAGAAGAATAATGCACCTGAAAGGCTTAGCACAGGAGCCAGCTGTACTAAGCACCCAGTAACCTTCACTGTTTCTGGTATCGAATCAAATGAACGTGGCATTGCCCAGGTGGGCCGAGGGCGGTGGCCTTTTCCTCTCACACCTCCGAGTCCCAGGGGCAGGTGAGCTGGCAGAGGCAGGGGCCTGTGTAGAAGCAAGTAAGAGAAGGGGGGCTGATGGTTATTGGCAGCAGGTCCCAGACCCTGCTCTGGACGGCCCCGCCGCGGCCAGGACCCCTGATGGGCTGACTGATGGGGCTCTTGGGTCCTGCCCCAGGGAATACTTGTCTTTGCTAATTGTGTGTCAGAGCAAAATTATTTCCTGTGTCAAAGGCAGCTTCTGTTCGGCTGTCAGAAGCTCAAAGACCCTATTCCAGTTGCAAGCGGAGATAGTGCGTGCGTGGAGGTCTCCCTTACCGGAGGCAGGGCAGCGGGCCCCTCCAGGCCTGCTCCCTGCGGCCCAGGGCTGTTGGAGGCCGCAGGCCCCTGGCCGCCTGTCATCTGTTGGGGATTACGAGGCCATGTGTTCTAATTCTGGTTGACATTTCATCTCACACACTGTTAAATGAACCTCTCCAGAAGGGATGGGAGAGAAGTTTGTTTTAGTGGAAGAGGAAAAGTAGTGTGTACCCCGGGGTCGAACAAGGCCCTGAGTAATTTTTTTTTTTTAAGATTTATTTATTTATTTAACAGAGACAGAGATCACAAAGGCAGAGAGGCAGGCAGAGAGGGGGGGAAGCAGGCTCCCTGCTGAGCAGAGAGCCCGGGGCTCAATCCCAACCCTGAGATCATGACCTGGGCCAAAGGCATAGGCTTAACCACTAAGCCACTCAGGCACCCCCCTGATTAATTTCTGTGATAAAAACTGGAGTCGATCTGGAGCCAGGCACCGTCAGCTCCCACGAGCTGTCAGCCCCCAGGAGCAGGGCCAAGGGTTTGGGCCCAGGTGCTCCCTGGTCATCTTGCACAGAGGACCTCTGTAGCCCCACTATGTGCAGGGGCACTTAGGGCAGGAGAAGCCTAGAAGGGGGTCCCACAGACAGCAGGCTCTGGGCCCCGTCTCCTCCTCAACGCTGATATTCTTGATTCCTAACCACTCCCTCTTGTGGGAGGCAGAGCCCACGCCAGCCAGGCCCTCGGCCCTCCTGGGCGCCTCTAGTTAGCAAGAAGAAGTGGCAAATGGGTCAGGTTTTATGGGCGAAGTTGGTCAGCAGCTCAACAGTGACCCTGCTCTTCTTTCTATCCATGGAATTGCAGTAGCTGTCGCCCTTCTGAGCTAAGCTGATCAGAGCAGGAGACCCTGCCCTCCTCCGACCCCTCCTACCTTCCTGCTTTCCTTCGAGAAATGTTCATGGAACCCCTACTCCATGCCAGGCACCATGCTGAGAAGCTGAGAGCCGCAGGAAACAAGGCAAATGTAATTCCTGTGATCATGGGATGTGCTTGAAGAAGAACCGTATAAAGCATTTGGTTACAACAAGGGTTCACTGGCCATTGCAAACCCCAGGGTGTGTGTGCCTGGGGTTGGGGGCAGGTGGGTGAAAATAAAAACGGAATCTAATATCTGGGTGCTGACCTCATTGGTGAGGCGTGTAGCTGACCTCCCCCACTCCCCCATCCCGCATTTTTCACTCTCCCCAGGTGAGTACATGTGCAGAGCAATGGAATGACCCTGTGGGAAATGTTGTGTGGGAGGGTTCGAAGCTGCGTTTAGAGAATGAGGTCATGGGTTGAGGCCTTGTAGGGTTGGTAGGTCAGGAAGGGATTCCTTGAAGAAATCTTGTTTGGCCTAAGGTCAAGAGCAGGACTTCACGCATTTTAATGGGTCTGCTGTACATCTTCTGGGGTCTTGCTTAAATGGGGATTATGATTCACAGGTGAAAAATGGCTAGACATTCCCTGGACCATAGAGGTGTGGCTGCAGCACTGGGACCTGTGGGGATGAGGGGCCCCATCTGAGGCTCTGGGTCCCTGGGGCTAAGACAGGATCCCATTCCCCCCACACACAGCACATCTGACCCTGCCTTGGCCTGGGCTTCCTTAACACTGGGATACAGCTCAAAGGGAAGGAAAGGGCCAGAGCCCTTCTTGCTCCGGATGCTTGACCAGTCCCCACTCACCTTGCCTCTCTCATTTGCACTTGGAACACTTGCCCTGTGTGATGCCATGTGGTAGCATCTGGAGCCAGACTGGGTTTCGGAGCCCCTCTGTCATTCCCAGTAGCATGGTCTAGAACAAGTTAACCTCTCTGTGCCTCAGTTTCTTCATCTGTAAAATGGAGGGAAATGAAATATTAAATGAGTTAATACTTGGCACAGTTCCGGGCATATAGTGAGTCCTTTTAGCTACTATTCTTGCGCGCGCGCACACACACACACACACACACACTTCTCTTGCCTAACCACCTGCCCATCCTGCTTTGGGAAGCGAGGCGGGGAAACCTCCCTGCCCCCATCTCCTGTGTGGCTGTGGCTCACTGCACCCTCGTCACACCACGCAGTGTCCGCTCACATCCCTCCACCACTTGGGACCTCATCTCACTTAGAGTAAAACCAGAGTCCTTACCTGCTGGACCGTCCCCCACTTCTCTGGTGTCCTTAGTGGTCCCTGCCCCTCCCCCAACTCGCTGAGGTGCTCCTGCCTCAGGGCCCCTGCGATGGCTGCTTCCTCTCCCTGGACCACCCTTCCCCCAGGGAGTCCGCCCTTCTTCCAGGCTCCCGCCCATTTGCCCAGCTGTCCGCAAGGTCCTCTTTTAGCACCCTGCCTGGAAGTCGCCTCTCCACCGTCACTCTCCGTCCCCTTCCCCAGTGCTCTTCACTGTCGGACGCGTATCTGTATTGATTCTGTCGCACTCTGACTTTCTAAGAATGCGGAGACTTTTCTGCTCTGTTTCCTGTGGCATCCTGGCTCCCAGCCTGGCACAGAGAAGGTGCTTAATAAATACTTTGTTAAGTAAATGACTAAGGGAAGCTCTCATGTTCTTGGGTGAGCTGGGAGCATGTCTGGCAGAAAAGAGGCATTGAATCAGTGTGGAGGGAATGAATGAATGATTCATGCCCTGGGTTCAGCTCTGACCCTTGCCTGAGGCACTTCCCTCACCTCTTCTGGCCTCAATTTCCTTGTCTGTAGAATGAGGGGTTCCTTCCAGAGCCACCGTCCACGAGTCTCTGTTTCGTGGTTGAAGTCTGGCTGACACACCGTGTTAACGCCAGTTTCAGGTGTACCTTAGTTTCGCAGCGGTCTCTCCAGACTGGGCATGCCCTCGGGTATAGTTACCATGATTCTGCCTTTTTCTGGGGGCTCAAGTCAGCAAGGAGACCCCCGTGGGGCTGGAGAGAAGTAGCTTTGTGGAGGCGAGACTCGGGGGGGATGCGGGCTGCCATGTCGGGAGCATAGGCCGGGGTCAGACTAAAGGGGGCTACGAACACGGGGATTTGGACTTCAGCTCCGTTCCAAAGACACCGAGGAGCCATGAAGGTTGTCAAGCAGGAGAGTGTCAGGGTCACTTTAGAAAGGCTAAGTGGGCAGTGGGCAGGGGGCGTGGGCTGGGTGAGGCCCAGGGTAGTTACCCTGGACCTCCATCCAGCCCTTCCTCGCTTGCTCCTCCCCAGGGCAGGGAGGGAGAGGCTGGCCCATCCACTCCCAGGCTGGGGGCCGAACCCTCAGTGTAAGCCTGGTCTCTTCTCCCTAAGTGTTCCTGGGAGCCCAGTGGGAGAGGCTGCCCCGCCCTGTTGTGGCCTCCTGTAGTGACCACAGCATTATATGGCCAGTCCTTTTTCTGCCTCCGGGCACCGCTGTGTTATCACGAGAGAGAAAGGCCCAGAAAGGAATGAGCACTGGTGTGGAGAAGCCCGTGGCCTGTCTGGGGAGCTGCTGAGATTCCATTTATACCCGACCTCCTATTCCTCCTCCCAGTAAGACCAGCAGTGGGCCAGGCCTAGGCCTGCCTGGCCCCCAGGGAGCCCAGAGACCTGGGCAGGGCTGGTGGAGTGGCCAAGCGCAGGGCCCGGCCAGTGGGAATGCTAATAGTGCCTGTGGCAGCGGTGCCGGGGCAGGCCACCTGGGGTCACCGTGTCTGTGCGCAGGCCGGGAATGTCCTGAGTCTCTGGGAAGTCAGACTTACCAGGCCCACCATGTACTCACTGCCCCCCCGCAAACCTGCTCCTTCTCCCTTGTTCCTCACCTGGGCAGATGGCCCACCGGCTGTCCAGAGTGGGTGCGACTGGGATATCCAAGCAGTCTCTCCCTGCCCCACACCTGGATCCAGCCGTGTCTGCCCGCTCTTGAGCCTTTTTAGGGGGTGGGCACGTTCCCTCCCTGCTCTCTGTTTCAGGCGCTTCTCTTTCAGGCAAAGTTGCTCCACTGGCCTTCCAGCAGGTCTCCTGCCTCCAGACTCAGCCCCAGCCAGCCAGCCCATGATTAGTTACAAAACCCATTCATTAGCTATGTGTGCATTCATTCAGCAAAAGCAGGCACTGGGTGACTCCTGTGTCACAGGAAAGGCACCAGGAACTGGGGAACGAGAAAGCCCCCGGCGTCTCGCGGGGGAGACTGTGACCCAAAATCGCATGGATAATTCTCTAATTCCAGCTGGAGTTAGAAGCCCCTGCATGGAGGAGAAGGAGGTCTGAGAAGGTCTGGCAAGGAAGGGCTCCAATCTGTCCAGGCGGGGAGCAGGGAAGGTCTCCTTGAGTAAGGGACACTTAAGCAGGCCCCGAAGGGTAAACAGGCCTTAAGCAGAGGCCAAGTGGGGAGGCGACTTGGGAAGTGGCGGGGCCTTGCCTCCTGTCTCGCTGCCCCTCGCTCATCAGCCTGAGCCCTGGCCTGTCCTGCCGCCTGCCTGGCGATACGAGACCAACTGTCCAAGCTCTGTCTTCTGGTGCCTGGTGCCTTTGCTCTTGCTGTTGCCTCTACCTGGAATGCCTTCTCTACCATCTTCCCCTGGCCACCACAGTCATTCTTCCAGACTCAGACTCCTCCTCCAGGAAGCCCACCTGAGCCTCCTGTTCTGCATCACAGTCATACCGACCTTGTCATCTTTTTATCCATTCAGGGATCTGCTTCCTCCCTTATTCTTCCCTGTGACCCCTTTGCTTACCCAAGGCTAGCGTGTCACGGGGCCTTGCTAAATATGATGAAGCTGAACAGCTGGACTGAAAGGCATGCCCAGGCTGCCAGAAAGTGCCCACTAGCCCAGCCCCTCAGGTGCCCGTCCCTAAGCTGACAGCAACCCCCCTCCCCCGCCCCCAGCCTCCCCGCCAGGGCACAGCGATTCTTCAGACTGGGCTCTCCCCAGCTCTTTATCCACATGCCAGCCGTACAGAGGCAGTCCGTGCATGCGTGCGAGTATCATCAGCAAATTCGCGGAAAGCGCCATTCATCAGGGTAAGATGTTTCCATGCTTTCTGCATGAATTATATAGAGCAGGCCTGTGCTGCGCATTGTGCTATTTTTACACAGGTAGTTTTGTGGAGTTTATTTTCCTTCAGCACATTTGTTGGGATAATTACACAGGGGGGCATGCGTGTTGTATGGGTCACTGAAAAGCGGTCTGGAGGTGTTCTACTCCAAGGGCAGGAGCGATGTTCTCTCTGGGGATGTGACTGGGGTCAGGATTCCAGGATGGCACACTCTCACGCTCCCTGGATGTGCAGCCAGAGCTGTGGGCCTCTCCGCCCCTCGTCCACACACCTGAAAAGGCGAAATTTGCCTGTCAGTATGCAGCAAGGAGGCAGCTCGGCTCCGAGGCCAAAATCAGATGTGCTAATGCCCGGGAAGGACTGCATAGCACCTGCCACCTGTAAGTGTCAGCGGGAGATGGAAGCTGTCACCAGTGTCCTCGTTATCACCATTAGCATTGTTGCCATTTTAATTACGATTTAGTATTCCACGACCACTGTCGTCGGCTGTGTCACTTAAAACCCTCTGCTCCTCGTATCTATTATGCTAAAGATCTACACCTCTCAGGGGGAAAGGACATGTTTTTCTCCTCTCTGAGTAGTTGCAACCAAATAAAGATAAGATATTAAAATGGTCTCATTTATGTAGCGATCTCTCTCCCTAAACGCGTAAACACTGGCAGTTCAATCATCTGGGAGTAAGGGGAGCCAGCGATGGCACAAACAGTCCAAAAGCCGAGGATGGGGGCTCTCCAGTCAACTCAGAGTTCTGTCTGCCATCCAGCGAGAGGCTGAGGTAGATCACATGGGACCAGGCTGATGGACGTATGCGAAGGGCCTTGCTGTAAGGTGGTTACATATACAAAGGCTCCAGTCGGCGTGGACTCAGTACAACATGCCCATGAAGGTCCCTCCGTGAACCTGAGAAGTGACTTAAAAGCACAAGCCTCGTGTGGGTGAACATGCTTGGCATTACACGCCCACCGAAAATACGGATGGCTCCGGCTTGGAGTCTGCTGACCGCCAGGGATGCCCGCGTGTCTCCATCCGGAGTCAACAAGAGGGGACACTTACCGGCCAACTGACCTAGATCAACAAACAAAAATAAGAACCACAGTCGGCAGTTACCGAGCATGGATTGCGTGCCAAGCATTACGTGCTCCATACGTCTTTACTCCCCAAATAACCACAGCCGTCCCACGAAGTAGCTGTCTCTACTTTGCGGCTGAGGAAACGAAGGCTAGCAGGCTGAAGCGATCGCCTAAGTTCACCAACGGGAGGTGATCAGACCGACACACAGACCCAGGGTCCAGAGACCGTGCATGCAACGGTGTCTCTGCCTGCAGTATCCGCACACACAGAGACAGGCGTGCACACACACATGCATATGTGTGCACGCTCATGTGTGCAACACATGTGCTTACACACTTGTGTTCGTGTGCACACTCCTAGGCAGATTTATATCCATCTTCCTTTCTAAGAATGATATTGGCATTTCTAGAACCCACCCAAGTCTGGCCGGGGGGTGGGGCGGGATTCATTCACAGCTTCCCTGGGGCTTGGGCCACTGTGTTCACCGGGTCTGTCTCCACCTCCCAGGCCCAGGGTAGAGTTCCTTGCCCGTGGCCAGGATCCCCTGGCTCCAGTTTCTCTCATCCCGTGGGGCATCAGCTGATCCCTTGGCAGGTACGTGTGCTTGCGCCATGCCCTTCACATCACTCCCAAATTGTCCTCTCAGTCCAGCGGTGGCCCAGTTGCAGGGCTAGAGAGCACTGGTGACTTGGGAAGATAGCTGTGATTATGGCGTGCTCTCCCCAGGACAGAACACGATGTCTACCGGGGGAAAGCAGAGCCAGAGGGGCTCAGGGCACCCGCCCGCTCATCTCTGGATGGCAGGGCTGGGGGCGTGGGTGAGAGGGGAGACCGAGGAACCCTCTCTCACCCCACCCAGGCCAGGCAGGCATGGGCCACACCAGCCAGCTCCCAGGACAAGCCAGGGCAGCCTTGACCCCAGAAGCTGCCCCACCCCCGCCTCACACAGCCCTTTGGGGGTCTGTTGCCAATGGCCCACTGCCACAGGAGCAAGGTTCCCGGCCTGTCTGGTCCCAGCCATCTCCCGACATACCCAGGCGCATGTGGCTCTGAAGAAAAATTCTTCGTAGCTGCCTTCAGATGTATGTGATCAAGGGGTAAGCCTGCCTCTGAAGCAATTGGGATACGTGTCATCAACATCAGAGCCCAACAGGAAGGGATGGGCGATCTGCACCCCTCTAGTGACATGCTGAAGGAGATTTGTCTATGTTTCTTTATTTTTTAAAAGATTTTATTTATTTATTTATTTATTTATTTATTTATTTATTTGAGAGAGAGAGTGTGTGCAGGGGGAGGGGCAGATGGAGAGGCAGAGAATCTCTAGCAGACTCTCGCTGAGCACAGAGCCCGACATAGGGCTCGATCCCGCAACCCTGAGATCATGACCGGTGCTGAGACTGAGAGTTAGACTCTTACCCCCACTGTGCCATCCAGGTGCCCCGAGAGTTGTCTATGTTTGTTAGGACAGGGGACACTTAGCTTTGGGTAGTCAGGGCTGCTGCCTCCTGTCATACAGAAGGGAGGACAGCGAGGAAGGCCCAAACCCCATTATTGCCAATAGCTCTGCTCTCCCTGTCTCGCCACCAAACCCTGAACAACACTGGACAAGTCATGTACACTTCAGGGACTCAGTTTCCTCATCTGTAACATAGGAATAACACTACAGGGTTGTCATGAGGGGGGATATAATTAACCAAGTGATGGCTGTGAAGTGTCCAACATGTGAGAACTCACCAGATTTTCACTTTATTCTCTTTTCTAAGAGCAGCTTAGAAAGCATGGGCTTGCACGTGGGGGGAGAGGGCGTGCCTTGGCGGTAGGTATCCTGAGTGGATTCAGAATTAAGAATTGTCTGTAATCATATCGCTTTGTCTCTGTCCTTAGTAGAGAGTACATCAGCTTAATCCCATTCTACAGAGAGTGTAGCTGGAGACCTCCGTCGGAAACATGCTGTCCTGGCCCAAGACTAAGGCAAGGAGAGCTGATAGCTAGATTGGTCTGGACTTTGCCAGGATATTCACCTCTGTACCTTTGTTTAAAAATAAGTGGGTGGGAGGAAGAAAAGAAGAAAGGAGGGAAGGAGGGAGAGCGAATAGGAGTAATGAATTGCCCAAATGCCGCAGGCCAACCAGGTGGCCCAAGTACCTTGCCACAGCAGCAAAGGCTCGTTTCTCTTTTGGTACTATTGCTGCCTCCTCCTTGAGGGCCCCAAGAAGGAGGCAGGGGCCCGAGGGGCTGTGCAGGCTGGTGAGCGTGATGGCTTGCCATCCATCCACATGGTTTCCCCGTACAGGCAGTAGGCTTTTCTGGTCCACTGGATGTGGCATTTCCATGGGTACAGCCTAGCTCTGGTTGGAAATGCACAGCTGCAGGCGGGTTCAGCTCCAAGGGGAGCCCTGGCTGGAGCTGAAGTCTGCTCCAGGCGAATTCTGAGGACCTTCTCAACACTGTGACCCCAAGACCATGAAGGCCCCCTGTGCACATCTGACCATACTAGGGTCATAGCGGCCTTTACTCAGGACGTGCTGTGAGATGGGACTCTGAAGTGTGTCATGTAGTACATTTCCCTTCATCTCTATGCGGATCCTGCTATTGTACCCCTCCCGGTAACCTGCCCCCCAACCTACAGAGGAGGTCTCCTAGCAATTAGAGTAAGTGGTAGTTTCTAGGGAGAAGACCCTTAATCCTGGAACCCAAACCCCAACCCAGCCGGGGAGCCGAGCTATCCTCCTCCCTTCTGCACCTGTTTGCCCAGGTGCAAAACAGGCATCAAAATGATGCCTGTTGGAGTTCGCTTAGAAATCGTACCTCCCAGGCCCTGCCCCCCACCTCCTAGTGGGACAGGTGAGGGACGGCGGCTTGGAAACCTGCAGTGTTTTCCCTGGAACCACACAATGAGAAGCCTGGCTGCTGCTGTGCCCACTTTCCCAGGGTCTTTGGGAAGGTTAGGGTCAAGCGCTAACCTAGTGGGATCTATACAGGAGGAGGCTTCCTCCTTCCCATCTATTTCCGTCAATGCCCAATGTTTAGTGCCCCCTGCCCATAGTGTAGCCCCTGTGTGAGGGAAGGCTGGGGAGAGTTTTTTAAATGCTTGGCAGTACAGTGCTTGAATCCAGACTGGTGAAGTGCTTTTGTATTGTGAATGATAACATGCAGATTAGTACAGCACAGACTCCAGAGGAGAATATGGAGGAAATGTCTAGTAAAAGTCACTGAAGTTCTATAGGTATAATCCTGGAGTGCTTCCTGGAGGAGGAGATGAATAAGCAGGATCAGGAACACCCATCAGCTTTGCAAGATGAACCTTGGCTTCCCTGCCTCCTTTCCCATACTCATGCCACTCTTGACTTGGTGCTGCTTCCTGGGAGCCTCTCCGGCCCCCATCTTTAGAGGCTCCTCAGAGCAGCTGCACCCACCTGAAAGGTGGCTATGATCTTGTGTATGCTCTTCTGCCAGGATTCAGAGCTCCCGACCACAATTCCCTGAGATTCCTAACAGGAAGCTCACAGGGAACCCTGGGAAGAAGTTGTCTTCTCAGCTCTGCCCCTACCTCACCCGCCTTTGCAAACTGGCGTTCAGGGAGTACTCACTAAGTGGCCGACACGGTGCTGAGCAGCCTCTGGGCTCCTGTGCCTCACGGGGAGACTGTGCATTGGAGGCGCCCTGTGAGTGGCGCCGATGATAGCCACACACAGCCAGTGGCGGCTGGCCTGGGTGGGAGCCCGGTTCTCGGGACCCCAGAGCAGCCCTGTGCCCCACATTCCCCAACCCTAGTCCACAACATCACACCACATCACACCACAATTATTTTTTAAATCGCCAGAAAATCCATGTGCAAGCTTCTAGCCTGAGATGCCCTTCCCGGTGGGGCCCCTTATGGGGGGGTAGGGGCACCCTGTGCGGGATGGGGGAGGGGCACCCAGTGTGGAGTCGCTGCAAAACCAGGAGACCAAGGTGCAGTGGTGACCTTGGAGGACAGCGTGGTCCAGTGAACTGAGCCGGTCACAAAAGGACAAAGACGTATGCTTCCATCCTCGTGAGAGGCCGAGAGTTCTCAAACGGACAGAACGTAGTGTAGACTTAGTGTTTATCGGGAGTGGAGTTTCAGTTTTACAGGACCAGAGATGTCCTGGAGATGGACAGTGGTGATGGTTGCATGACAGTGCGACTACTTAGTGCCGCAGACCTGTATACTGAAAAATGTCCAAGATGACCAAACCCAACCAACCAACCTGAGACCACGCCCTAAGCACCAGGGAAGAGGTGGAGCAGGTTAGCGGCTGGTCGGAGTGGGGCCACAAGAATGGGCCCAGTGAGGTCCGTGTCCTAATGCCCCCCGATGTGGGAGTATGTTGCAGAGGGGAAGAAGGCAGCAGGTGAGAATCACGGTTGTTAATCAGCTGGCCTCAGGAAAGGGAGAGTGTCCCGGGTTACCCAGATGTCCCGGTGTAGCCACAGGTGTCCTTAAAACATGGAACAGGGAGGCAAGAGAGGTCAGAGTAATGCCAGGGGAGAAGACTTGGATCCGTGTCGTTGCTTTTGAAGATGAAGGAGGGGACCGCAAGTCGAGGGATTTAGTCCATCGAGACCCATTTCAGACCTCTGACCTCCAGAACCATGAGCCCATACGGTTTTATTGGTGAAGCCACTAGGTTTGTGGTAATGCGTTCTGGCAGCCAGAGGAAACTGATAAGTCCCTGAGCAGGGGCCTTCAGAGCTCCATGGTTCCTGCCATCACAGCGTACCTCCCCCTGAAAGCTCTCGTGTTAGGCTGGCCTATTCCCAGTGCTTGAGGGATGTCCTAGGGGGTGAAGGGATTCCTCATCCCATGGGACTGCAGCAGCTCCTAACCAGCAAGCCCTAAAATAATGATCATCGTAGGAGCAAGCACTGTCCTAAGGTCTGGTTCTGTGTTAACTCATAAGCTCCTCGTAATAACTATGTGAGGTACTTACTGTTCTACTCCACTTTATAGATGAGAAAATGGAAGCACAGAGAAGGTATTCAAAATCACACAGCCTCTAAGAGGTAGAGCTGGAATTTGAAGCCAGGCTCCTGAATCTTTGCTTTCAGCTGCTACATTATGAAAATCATAGGCTTTCCGGTCTGTGGGGCCCATTCCTTCAGGAGGAAAGAGCCTGCCTTGAGGAAGAAGTCTGCTGGTTTCACTTCTTTCTTTTGGGTTGTATGAAAGCTCCATGAAACACTGCCAAGGCTCTAAGAATCAAAGCTCTAAAGAAAGGTATTCTCAGGGAAGTGTCCCTCCCACCGCATCTCTGCTCCTTGTTCCCTCTTCTTGCCACCCCTTTCCCATCCACCTCTTTTGGGTAACCAATCTCTCTCTCTCTCTTTTAAGATTTTATTTACTTATTTGACAGAGACAGACACAGTGAGAGGGGGATTACAAGCAGAGGGAGTGGGAGAGGGAGAAGCAGGCTTCCCGAGGAGCAAGGAGCCCGATGTGGGGCTCGATCCCAGGACCCTGAGATCATGACCTGAGCTGAAGGCAGAAGCTTAACCCACTTTGCATTTTAAGACACAGTATCTTAACCACCTAATAGTATGTTCAGGAGGAATTTGGAAAGCTCGGTGACAATGTGCTGGGCTCAGCTTCCTCCATCACAAGGACGGGAGCTGGGGTGGGTCCTGGATAAAGACAGCACTCCCCATAATACACTCATGGTTTGGTTTAAAGCACAATGAACTGGGAATCTCGCCTCCTATCTCACCGACAGAGCTGAGCTGCCTGGGTGTGTGCCCTCAGCGGCCTCCTTCCTGACATGTCCAGATGGCCCCAACTGAGTCCCGCTCTACCTTTGCCAGCCTTAATTTAAGGAAGACAGAGACCAGAATCCCCGTGTTGCTGGGGTAGAAACTAAGGCTTAGAGGAGTTTTTAAGTCGGTTACTCAATCACATGATTCAGCACAGAGTCAAGCCAAGAGCCCACTCTTCTTTGTTACATTCTGGTGCAGTCGTGGAGAACTGAGGGAGCGCAGGCAGACAGGTGCCCCGGAGACTGGGTGGGTCTAAGCCAGAAGCAGCTCGCCCCAGTGAGGCCAGTGTTCGCCAAGGAGCACCTTGCCTTCCTGCAGATGGAGAACTTTCCCGCCCCACAGATGAAGAATGCCTGTTTACGTGTCATCTTAAACAGTGAGGTCCCCTGCCTCGGGAGTGGTTTGGTTCAACAGTTAAAGGAGACAAGAGAGTGATGTGAGCATCTTTTGGGGGTCCTTGCAGCCCCAGGGTTTTGTTGGCTACTAATATGGGCTTTCCGGTTCATTACCACCTCAGTGTTCAAGCCAGCTGGCTGCGACTCCCAAACCCAGGCCCGGCACAACTTACTGTTTAAAAAAAACAACACCCAGAAAATAGTGAATTGCATCAAATCACCTCTCTTTGTCCTGCATTCCGGCAGCCTTTCTAAATCTGCCTACCTAATTAGCTTCTTCTTCTAACCCAAAATATGATTAAATCTGTATTAAAAATATCTGTGCAGAGTAGGATCAGACACACCTGAGCATTTTCTAAATTTAGCAAAGGACAATAGGCTCTGGGTTACTTTAATTGGGTGCGGGATTGCTGCCGGAATACATTTTAATTTGGATTTCCAGAGCGTTTCTCTCTGTCTCCTGCCTTTAAATTGCGTAGCAGAGGAAGGGGGAGCATAATGGGGCCCGTTCATAACTACCCTCCCTCCTGACTTATCTCAGAGCTGAATGAACAATGCGAGGCTGGTGGAGGAGGGGACAGGCGGGAAAGGGTGTCCCCGTTCATCCGTTCATCTGCTCGGACTCGGCTGGGCTGGGAGCACACGGAGCCTGACTTGGAGAAGGCACCAGCAGGATGGGCCTGGCTCTGCGGGGGTGAGGCAGCTGTGGGACACCAGCAGCACCTTCCTTATCACCCAGCTTTCCCGGGGAGTCCCCACAGTTCCCTCTGCTTTCTGGAACTTGAGGGAAGATGCGCTTGGTCAGGCTGAGAAGTCGCCCTGCCCTGAGGATAGGCCTGGGACAGTTGGGAAGGAATGATTTCAACCTGGGGGCAGCTCCAAGGCACTCTGTCAGTCCCTGCGCTGAAAGATGAAGAAGCTGTGCCACTCTTGTCATTCTGATGATGCCCCCCCCCCACACACACACCCAGGAGTTACAAAGGCAGGCTTCTTACAGAGGGCTTGAATGACCTCCCGGATTGCACCGATCATCCTTCAGGGAAGAAAGAGGCCTGGGTGTCCCAGCACCTGGAAACCGCCGGATGCATTCAATTTTGCTCAGTGGAGAGCTTGTTACCAACAGGGGGTAGGGATGGTAGGGGTCACCAGCCTCGAACCCAGGAGGAAGTCTGGCTGCCCCAGAATCAGAAGATGGCAAAGGTCCGGGTGTGGGGCTGGCTGGCTGGCTGGCTGGCTGGCGTGAGGATGCCCTCGGGGTTCTCCATTCCCGGCTGGAAGGCTAGAATTTTTACACCAGGTGCTTGCAACTGATTTTCAATTTGCAAAGCAAAACAAATTTGCATTAATCGGAAAAATCCACAGGAAAGACTGTTTAGATTTTAATGGAGCTGCCGGAGCCATTCAGATTCCAAGTTTACAGGAGGGTCTGTTCACCCTGATGCCTTCACAGGCTGATTATCTTTGCTTTGAAAGAGGTCCGTTGTCTGCAGAGCAGAAATTTCCTCCCCTGGCCTCTGGGCCCAGGCAGGCTGCCTTCTCTGACCTGCACACAGGGAGGCAGGGACAGGAGTCGGCAAGGGTAGGAAGGGCTCTCACAACCCAAGGCCCACCCACCACTGTGACATCTCTCCCAGGAAGAGCTGTTCTGGAGAACATTATGAGGTCTATGTGGAGCTGCCCTGAGGTTCTGGGTCCAGGACACGGGGAGGGGTGGGAGGCACCTGTGAGTTAGACTCAGGTTCTGTTCTGATGGCTCCATCCTTCCTGGCGGACCCCTGCCTGCCGCCTTCTCTGCCCTGGGGTGCCCTGCAGAGAGGGTGCAAACTCATCTCACCCCACCTTATGCAAATACAATCGGGGTGATGGATTTGTCCCCAAACCAGTTGTACCATGCCTTCCGCAGCCATTAAGGAGGGAACTCCGCAGCCTGGTCCCCTGCTTTGATGGGGATTCACTCCTGCTGCTTCCTGCTGAGCTGAGCAGAGCCTGGGCATTGACTGTGTCTGTGTTTCCCGTGTGAAGGAGGGAGGGCACGTGGAGAAGTGTTCCCTCGGAGATTTTTATGAGCAGGGGGTCCCAGCCAGCCGGGGCTCTGGGGGAGCAGGGGAGCCCAACCCAGGACCCTTTCTCCTTTCCATGAATCATGACCCCACCCCCTCCGGGCCATTCATTTAACAGGTATTTGTCGTGCTCCCATGGGATGGGCGCTATTCTAATCATCTGCAGATATGGCAGGGAATAAAGTAGGAAGAAATTCCTGCCCTCCTGTGGCTTATATTCTAGCAACTGTTGATAATGTAGAGATACATAAGAAAAAAAAATAAAAGGACCTCTGAGTACAGGAAGCAAGGTGAACCATGCAGCTGTCTGGGAGGAGGAACGTTCCGGACAGCAGGAGCTAAAGTGCCAATGCAACCAGGCCAGGGATGTCTGAAGGCCACCAGGTAGGCCAGTGTGGCTGGTGAGGGGGAGGGAGGGGGTGGGGTCGAGAACGTTCGAGGGACTGGCCACATAGGTCGGGCCTTGGAGGCCACCGTGAGCCAAGCCCCCGTATTCTAACCTCAGCTTTCCTGCTCTAACACTTAACAATAGTACCGTAATTTCTGGTTCGTTGGGGCTCTTTTCTGGTGAGCTTTTGCTGCCCTAGGGCAGAGGTACCATTCAGAGCTGCCTCTCTGCTGCCTAGCACAGTGCTTGGCGTATAGTAAGGGCTCAGTGGATGTTTGTCGGATGGACGGGGGGACAGATGGACGGATGGATGAATGGAAGGAAGGAGAGAGGGCAGGGAGAGAAAAGAGAGAGAGATGAATGTAGGCATCGCCACTCACACTTCATCCGGAAAGCCCAGGCCAGTGTTCTGTCCTTCTGCACACTTGGGAAGTAGTGACCTTACCCTTTCACCTCTGTCAAGTCCGCCACGCAGGACGACGCTGGCTATCCGTCACCTCCCTGCGTTTGGGACTTCGGTGGCTTATGGCCAGAAGAGGGAGGCATGCCCAGTCAGGGACGGGTTCCAAAGTGGATAATAAAAGGTGTCATTTTCTAACCTGTGGGTGGGAATGCAGATCTGGAGGCGAGGAGTGAGAGGAGTGAGCGGGCTCCCGTGGGGAGGGAAGAAGGAGGGACTCTGAGCCAGCTTTCCTGGTCTCCTCAGCCTGGCGCTTCCACACAATCCCCCCATGGAGGGTGCACCCTACATGCTGGTCCGCCATGATTCCAGAGGAGGGGAGAGGCCTGGAAAGTGTTGGTAACTGACTATAGGCAATAGGAAGGGTCCTGCTGGCCCCCCAAGCTCACTCTTCAGAAGGCCCAAGAGCTTTAGAACAGTGAATGTTCATAGCTCCCAGAATGCCGTTTTCTTGCTCTTTGATAATTCTGACACTGGGCCAGAAGAGACTTCCTGGTCTGTGGAGTTCCCGATCCTGGGACACAGAAGCAGAGACCTTTCTAGAAACACTTCCTAGAATCTAGCCTGGTCCCTGAAGGGCCCGTAACTGTTGGCAGAGCCCAAAGCTCTGGAATAGGACAGAAGTCAACTTTAGAGCCACTTGGAATCTTTGGGCTCAAAACACAGAGTGTTTGCTTTTGGCTGCCTGGCAAAGAAAAAGAAATGTGAGGCCAGGCTGGCAGCCAGCAAAACTGATGTAAAGAAACTTTATGTTGCGACTTGACCTCAGAGAGCAGGCTCTGGAATCAGAGACACCAGGCTGTGGATCTGTGCACTGACCTCACCAAGCTGTGTGACTTTGGGCATGCCACGTACCCTCTCTGGGCTTCAGAGCTCTTGGCTGGAAAATGGGGAGATGACAAGAGATCATTTCCACCCCACATGAGTACTTCAAGGATTACACAGGAAAGTAGATGTAAATCGCTTAGCATAATAAGCAGCCCATAGTAAGCACTCACTAAATGCTGTCTAACACCTCAAGAATGAAGACAAATGGAGGAGTGAAGGGGAAGGGGATGCGTGTTTAGAAAAGGAAGGACCTAAGGGGAAGAAAGACACCAGGCATCTTCCAGAAGGAGTGTTACTTAGAGCTGGCCAGCTTTCGAGAATGGGAGCGAATGGTGTTCTTGACCAAGGTGATGAGACCAGTCGCTGCCTGTGTCAGCCTTGAACGCTACCTGCATCAGCCTTGAACGCTACCTGCGTCAGCCTTCAATGATTGGCCGGAATTCAGAGATGCTGCTTCTGTTCCCAGGGCGGCTTTCCTCCAGCACAGCAGGGAGCCAGGTGATGGGCCCTGGTCTCACTCTGGCCTGGTCTGGTGGGCAAGCCACTTCGCCGCTCTTGCCTCAGTTTCCTGTTTTTGCGAGAATGAGGCAGGTGGGCTGCATCGCTTCCCGGGTGCCCTCGCCACCCCCCCTTGTACCTCTCAGTGGGCAGGCACCTAGAAGGCAGTAAAGAGGTCAGGCTCTGACCTCACACATCTGTACCCGAGCCCCAGAATACCGTTCCCAGCTGTGTGTGCCTGGAAGTGTTACTTGCCTCCATTTTAATCATCGGGAGGCCTAGAAGTTTAAAGGAGATAATGTATAGGCAGTGCTTAATGGTAGCTGGGGTGGGTGCACCATGGCTCAGTAAATTACAGCCATTACGGGTCCTCCTACTGCCACTCTTCTGCACCACCACAGAGCAGAGTCACGCACTCTCGTGTCCCTGCTCCTGCCCCCAACTCAGTTAAGGGAAATTACATGCCATGGGAACCACACACCACGGAGATGAATCATGCACAAACCGTTTGGTACCGAAGTTAGTGAAACCTGCTGCAGAGTTACCCTGATACATTCTTAATGGTATGCGTGATTGTTTCTGAGCTGCACAATAATTAGACATAAATGGTAAGCTAGGCATGTAAATGAAAATAATTAGTATATGTAATAATTAGGCAAAGAAGGCATTTTTGTGATCAGCTGGGAGGAGGGAGGATCCCAGGGCTGGGGGAGAGGATCAGACCTGGGGAAGGATGTGTGGGAGGGGTGGGGAGGGGGGCGGCATCCTTCTCTGCCCACAAGAGAAGGCTGGTTCCTTCCCAGGTCATGTCGGGGCCAGATCCCATTGACAACCCCCTGCCCCCCGCGCTCCGCCCCAGGTTAGATGGGCACTTCTCTAATACTAAGTCCTGGAGAAGAAAGAACACAATCAAAGGCCCTGAGGAGCCTCAGCGTGCCCCGGGGTGGGGGGTGGTGGTAGAGGAAAGGGACCCTCCCCAGCGTGAAACAATGACAGGAGCCTGCAGGCCCTCAACGCCTATCTGTTGAATGAATGCCTGCATGGAGATGTTTGTAACTGAGGAGCAGCAGCGGAAAGATAGGAGAATCTGGGGGGAAGAAGGGAGGAAGCTGGCGGGGAGCTCCGCGAACAACTTGGGAGGCCCTGGCACAAAGAGGTCAGGACTGTCTGTTTTGAAAGCAATCTGCCCAGGCGTGATTTCCTGCGCAATTAGCTGTCCTGTGCCTTGGTTTCGCGCCTGGTGAATTGGAGACAGGCCGTGATAAGGATTAGTGAGTTAATACAGCGAATACACACGGAGTCCTTAGCCCAGCCCGGTGCATGGCGCACTGTCATGCTAAATAAAGCCATTCGTTAGCCATTTTTCTGGCCCTTCCTGTTAAGTATCTGTGCCTTGTGAACATACTGACTTGATTTTCTCCAGCTCAGCAGCTGAGAGAGGGGCAGTGAAGGGGAGCTGGAGGAGCCAATTCTGACTGGGGAGCCCTTGGTGCAGAGCCAGGACGGCCCTCAGGAGCTGCTCATTCCTTCTTCCATTCACTGAGCACACATTTACGCCTACTGAGTACCCCACGTGCCAGGCTCTATTCCTGGAGCCCGGGATGCAGCTGGGAACAGGACCATCAAGGTCCCTGCCTACTTGGGGCTATGATAGAGTGGGGGCGGGGGAGATGGTGAAATTAAACATAGAGTAAGTCAGTAGGTGCTAAGTGGACAACAGTGAAGTGGAGATAGGGCAGGAAAGGAAGCCAGGGCAGATGTGGGGGTGGGGGAACCACACTGGCCCAGAGACCGTGGGTAGGTCACAGACTTTTTGCATCTCAGACTTTTTGCATCTCAGTGTGTGTGTGTGTGTGTGTGTGTGTGTGTGTGTGTAGATGTTTACTTTGTGGCTTTTCTGGGATGAAGTTTCAATTCCCAGGCGAGCTGGAAGGTGCCCTCTCCCCATTGCCCAGACTGGGTTTGCTTGGGGAATGCACTATGCCATCCAGTGTTTTACAGAAAGAAAACAATGAAATGGCCTGCCCAGGGTCACACAGCTAATAATCGGTTAAGTATTGGGCAGATCACCTATGCGCAGACCAGAAAATGCGTTTGTAAATGATTAATCGCTAACCTCTGGGAGTTGTTTACTGGTGAAAAGACACTGTACTAAGTACATGATCCTATTTTCACTTCTCGTGAAGCAGGTGCTCTTATCCCATTTTGTAGATGAGGAAACTGAGGCCCAGAGCAACAAAAAGACCTTCCCAAGGGGACACAGTTAGAACCCAGATCTGCTCCAGAGCGTGCGCTGTTAACCAATGAAATTGCTAGTTAGAAGAAGCCATTGTGGTGTCTCCCAAGTTAAATGAGGTATTTGAGTGAGTAATGCAGTGGGTAAGAGTGCAGGCTCTAAATTCCTACTCCTAGAGTTTAAATCATGGCATCGCCACTTGCTAGCTGGGTGACCTTGAGCAGGCCTCATAACCTCTCAGTGCCTCGTCAACACAGCGGGGAGAGTCACAGTATCTCTCATAGTGTCCATGTGGGTGTTCGGTGAGTTAACCCATGTAAACCATGAGCACATTGCCTGACACAGACAAGCGTGATACGTGTCAGCTGTGACTTGCCAGTACCCAGCCCCTCCTTCTAGTGGCAGATCCATCTGACCTGCTAGGGGAGTGAGTATCAGAGTGAGCCCAGGCAAGGGATGGGTGTGGCCTGGTGGGGAGTTTTCTCTGATGGCGACCCCTGACCCAGGCAGGACCTAGAGCTGGGCTCTGGCCCCTGGACTGTGATGGGCAGTGCCCACTCTTGATCAGGGGGGCCCTCTGGCTTCTCCCTCTCTGCACGAGAACGTGACTCAGACCCCTAGCCTAAGTGTGCCACGATGAAGGCAGACTTGACCTCATCCCCCAGAGAAACCCACGGCCAGGGCCAAGACCTATTTGTAGTTGGTCTAGTTCAGCACGTCTTGGTGTCTGGCATGATATGGGCACACATTCTGGGGTTGCCAGTGCCCAAGGAGAGGCCGCTCACAGCCTTGGCCGGGGGCAAAGGGGTGTGGGCAGCCCTGTGTAGGAAGCCAGGTCGGCTGGCCCCTTCCTTGCTCTGCCCCGTTCCCCACTGGTCAGTTGACCACAGAGGTCAAGGGAGCATTTGCTGTAATGTCTGAATCATCGCCTGACACGTGACCAGCATCATGCTGGCTCCTGGACACAGAGGGTGGCCCGACTGTGGAGACAAACAGTGAAGGCCTTGGGGTCAGGAAGGCCTTGGCTCCACGGATCCTTCCTCAGAAGCGCTCCCTTCCTGAGTGCACCTCCATGTGGGGCCTGGCTCCCGCCCCAGGTAGGAGATGGCTGGTCCGGAAGGTGGATGCGCGTGTCCCTCTCAAGGTCATAGTCAGAAGCAATATGTTTCCCCCTCCAGGGAAATGAGAGAGTCAGGTGCAAGGGAGCCCATGTCTGGAGGGAAGACAGGCAGGCTATTATTTCTCAAGTGCACCGTGTCCTGGAATAAGCCAGAGCTGCGGCAGCCCCGACATCTCCGCTCTTCCTAAACTATAATGGTCTGAGGATGTCTGAGTCCCGGTCCTCCACGTTGGCAGAATCCTCACGGGGAGGACTTTGCTCGGCACAGGAGGCCCTTGGCTGTGGGCTGGGGTGGCTGTGGGGCGGCTCCAGAGCTGAGCTCCCAGCTGGGGGCGTGCTAACGGCCAGCAGAGAAAACCCGTGCCCGAAGTGGGAGCTGGAAATGCTTCTGGAGGATCGGGGCAGGCTGATGGAACCCCAGTCTCCACCTCTCTGAACTGAGCATTCTTCAGGTCTCGTGTGCCCAGGAACCTTCCCCGCTCCCAGAACATCGCACCCACAGCTGCGTTAAAGCACCTGGCGCACGCTCTGTCGCCATTTGTTGAGCCGTCCCCAACCTTCTCTTCCAGGCTGTGGGTTCTTCGGAGGGACGGTGCTCTCCTTACTCACCTCTCTTCTGCAGTCCCACCCTCCGGGCCTGGCCCAGGTGGCTACCGGGTGTTGTGGACGGGATGCGAATGGAGGGAGGAAGGGAAACGCAGTGCAGAGCCCTCCTTGCTAGTGCCCACGGGAGCCATCTCCTGGGACCGCTCAGGGACAGGGCAGAGCCCGGTTAGGGCTTGCTGGTGGTCCCTGCCCGAGGGCATGTCCCTTGCCTGAGGGATGGCTCTTGGATCTCTTTGAGATTTGAAATCTCAGGCCCGGAGCCTCTGCCTCGCAGCTGGTCACTGTCATGTTCTCTGGCCAGTGGTGCTCACAGTGGCACTTCTGCCCATCCCACTGCCTGCCTGTGGCGCGGGAAGGTGGGGGCAGGGTGGGGGCGGTGTTCACCTACCTGGGCAACACGCCTCCTATCCTTCTACTGAGGGGCTTAGAGCTTCCAAGGAGGTAGCGAGGCCCCTCCTGGCTTTTCACTGACAGAAACGTGCGCTGCTTCCTTAGCTGGAGGAACAGAAATACATTTCCAAGATGTTGACCCAGGTGTTAGAACGCCGGAGATTAGAATCCTGGAGATGAAAGTGAAAAGGTCATGCGCACGTGCGCGCGTTCACACACACACACACACACACACACACACGACTGTGTGTCAAGGTCCTATATCGTTGGAGAATGGGAGGAAGGGATTTTGGGACCCAGGATGGAGGAAGAATATGGGATGGTTTGGGGGCACCTCTCAGCTTTTCCCACTCGCCCTGTATTGTGGAATGGGATGGCGATGACTGGCTGGATAAGAGATGCAGGCGGGAAGCCACCATAGAGGGCATGCTGGCTGTTCAGTGCTGTCTAGCTTCATGCTCTCATAGCTACCCCAGGGAGCCTGCCCTCTTCACTCCACCGTGGTGGTTCTCAAGACTGTCTGAGCCTGGAGTCCAGAGGGTCCTACAGAACGTGTCCCGGAGGGGTGGAGCTGTAAGGGGCTCTCGTGGCCCAGTGTTCCAACCCCTTCATCTTAGGGGTGGGAAACGGAGGTTGAGAGCTCAGGGAGCATGGCTACCCAACAACGAGGGCAGAGCCAGCACAGAACCAGGCCTGTCGACTCGTGCCCAGTGTCTGTTGAGACCCTGCGGGGATGATCACGTGCGTGGACACGTGTGCACCTGCTTCACCCCCAGACGGAAGCCTTAAGCGTGAGGTCTTGATCTGTTTCATCACAGAGGAGACACTCAATCAACATTGATTGGATACTTCCCATTGCTGTCTCACTGAACCCTCATATAAAAACAGGGACTGCTCTTCTGTAACTGAGGAAACCGTGACTCAGAGAGGTCAAGTAACTTGCCTCAAGTCACACAGCTGCCACCTGCTAGAACAGAACTTGCATACAGATCTGACTTCCCAGCCAAAGGCAACAAGCACGGCATCAGCATGCGTCCTGTATGTTGGGCACCGATCCAGCCCCTTCCATGTCCTAAATTAATTCTTCTCACCACCTGGGAGATAAATGCTGTTATTATCCCTTTAAAGGCACAGAGAGCATAAGTGTCTTTCCCACAGTCATGCAGCCAGTAAGGAGCAGAGCCCTGGTTTGCACCTAGGGTCTCTGACTCAGAAGAACTCATTCTCAATACTATGCTACACGTACTCAGTAAACATCATTGAATGAATGCCTAGAATGGAGGAACCGCGGGGGGGCTCTTCACCTGGGCTCTCGGCACAAGGCGCTGCTCAGAGTCCCTGCTCTGCTAGCCACGACCGCTGACCACATCGCCTGTCCTCTGAACACACACTGAGAACCGCTTAGCTGTGTTGGAACTGGCTAGAATCTTCGTCTGACCTTGAGTTCAAGGCAGATCCCTCTGACCATCTCCCTTTCTTTCCAGGTGCTACTGCCACCCTGCTCAGGAATTAAACATGACGCCCCCCAGGGCCTTGGGTTCGCTACACCATTGCTGCCTTTGTGTTCATCTTGGACAAATCAGGGCTGCCTGGGAGCCCTCTTGGGCTTCAAGGCAACAAACCGTCAGAGACAGAAATGTCTGCAGAGTTGAGTTTTTCAGCTGCCTTGAGGAAAACACACCCCTGGCTGTTGTGGTAACTTGAAATTGTTTAAAAAATAGTTGCTTACCTACACGTGCTTTCCCGCTGTAGTCTCTACCGTAATGCCTTCTATTTCAGCACTCACCTTATCTCCCCAAGAGTCCTATTGATGTTCCTAACAACTCTGGGAGAGGCGAGGCCAGGATGCCTTTTCAGCTCCAATGCAAGAAGGGAAAGTCAATTCTGGCCATAATCAGTAACTGCTCCTATGCAAAGCCTGGGACAGATCAGGAGGTTGACGGTGCCATAGGGGGTAAACATCACCAGGGAACTGTTGGGAGATCTGTACTCTGAACCTTTACTCTGCCTTTATTGACTAGCTGTGTTACCTCAGGCAAGCCACTCAGCCTCTCTGGGCCTCAGTAAAGTGAGATGTTAGGACTAAGACTATTTCTGAATTAAGACATGGCAGCTGAGATAACTCGGGAGTACTTTATTCATGGTGGTAAAGAGTGAGAAGCCAGACTGGGGGTGGTGAGGTGATCAGGGATTAGCAGGAAGCCGCTGCTCCTGGGGGGTGGGGGGTTGGTGTTGTAGGAGGCCTCCCACTGGCATCACTTAGCAGGAGGCAGAATAATGATGGCTTGTCTGGAGGGAGATACCCCACAGCCTACCAGGTCCTCGCCTCCCCCCAGCCCCCCAGGCTTCTGCCAGTCCTTCCCATCGGCTGAATCCAGCTGCAAGCCAGTTCATCCTGGAACCTAGGAAACGCAGCACGTGCAAGACACGGTTCCGAGGGCCAAGAGGTGTGGGACCAACATTCTCTCTTTGCCTGAGTTCCTTCATCTGTAAAATGGGATGAGGACCTTGCCTGTCCCATTGTGTCATTGGGAGGGTTCTATGAGATAAGGCATGCAAAGCCCCGGCCCGACATGTGGGAGCATGACCGATGGATGACAACTCTTAATTATTAATATCCACTGATCCTGTCCTTTGTAATGGGCTAGGTGTCTCTGATCATGTTGAGTGCTATGCTTCCCACAGGTAGAGTGTGTGTCCTCAGGACCAGGTGAGAAGGAATCTGTCATTCATTCACCAAACCGTGGATACTAACAAGTGATAGACACGGGGCTAGTTCCATAGGGCGTGGAAATGCAGACTATGAGATCCAGGCAGAGACGGCCGATTAAATCTTAGCTGTTGGGTCAAATGATTTTTTAAATAATTTTTAAAATTAGTTGCAAGATTAAGGGTTTTGTCTAAAGAGCTCACGTTTCCCACTTCTCCTGCGTATCTTTCTCTTCATTTCCTTCCTAAAGGCCACACAGCCCTTCTCTGCCTTCTCTTGACTCTGGCTTAGCGAACACTGAGCATCTAGGGGGACTTAGGCCTGAGCTGTTGGAGTACCTTACTTCTTTCCCGCACAGGTCATTCTGTTTGTCCCCGGAGATCCATTGTCTACCCTTAAGCCTCTGGGTCTCCTCTATGCCCAGGCATCCAGGTGAGGCCCAAGCAGGGGACCTGAGGGTGAAAAGAAGAGAGACTGGGTTATTTCCTCCCTTCATCCTCACTGTCCTGGGCACTGCTCCATGTTGAGCACTCCTGCCTGGTAGCCCCAACTCCTTTGATCAGACTTTTGGGGCTCCCTCCCCTGCTCCATCAGTGAGGGGCTAGTCCCATTGCTGGTCTCTGGGTGCCAGGGCATCCCTGATTGACCCACCAGGTCCTGCCCCACTTCTGCCAATGATCCTTCCCTCTGAGCCTCTGGACCTTCTGAGATGGGGTTTGGTACCTGCCTGCCCCTGACCCAAGCTCCTTTGAAGCAGAAGCCCCTTGAAGAGGAGCTGTGATCCCGGTGGTGGTTTTGCAGGGCCTTCATGCCACAGGGCTGTACTAGTGAATTCCAGTGGAACTTTCTTAGCCATAGCCTTGGGCAAGTTACTCTAGCCATCTGAGTTTCTTTCCTCCATTGGTTTACAGAGTTCAGAATAAGAGTAGAGAGAAGAAGATGGTAAAGTGTGTGGAGTCAGCCCCTCATATATAGGGTTTGCAAATGAAGGAACTGGGACAGGAGGATACCTTGCCAAGTCTGCCTCCTGGGGGCTAGGAAATGGACTAAGTCACAGGCACAAGTCTCGTGGGCAGTGACCTCTCCCCAGTGGAGAGTGATCTCTGGGTGGAATGCCAGGACAGCCCCATCTGGTAACAAAAAGGAAAGGGTTTGTTTCCTTGGGAGGGTTTTGGGGTGCGTGTGCACACACACACACACACACAGCTGCTGGTGGCGTGACGGGGTGGGCTTTCAGTGTGAGTGTGGGGCTGACCACAGGGAAGGGATGCTCCACCAGGACGCACCAGCCCTGGGTGGGACCCATGGCGGGGGCTCCAGCCACCCCTCTCGCTCACACTTGGCCTGCGGTGTTCAGCAACGAGAGACTGTTTCAGAAACAGGAGAGGGAAGAGGAGGAAGTGCCCACCACGGGAAGCCTCGAGTGCCGCCAGGCAAGCTGGTGCTGGAGTTATGTGCAGTCCATACGCCAATTTGCTTTGTCATTGCCTGGCTATTTTTAGAAGCCACTGGCGTATCTAGGAAACCGGAATCTGTTGACTGTGTTTCTTCAGTGTTGGGGGGGTGTGATTATTTCCCAGAGATGCCGAAGGAATGTGTGAGGTGGGGCTGTGGGAAGGCGACCTCTCCTCCCCGGGTCAGGGCTCACGTGCACATAGTGCCCACAAGGCCCCCTGCCCCTCCCACGGCGTTTGTCTCTGCCCACCCCGGGGTGAGGCCAATGTCCCGGTGACCTTTCCCAGATGGAACATCGGCAGGGAGGAGGGGCCTCCGTTTTAGCTCCCAGCTGGAGGGGCCAGTGGGGTCCTTTCCCCCCTTTCCACCCCCCACCTCATGCTCCTGAAGATATCAGGTAAGCATTTGTCTAGGGCCCTGGGGACCAGAGCTGTCCTGTGCTCCCTGGTCCCAAGGAAGAGTAGGAAGTAGAGAAGAGAGGGGACGGCCCAGCAATAATCTGAGCTTTGAATAGGAAACTTGGAAGTTTCTTCCACCTTGCTCTACCCAGTCCGGCTCCTTCAAGGGCAGTGTCATTCCTCCAGATGCGACCTAGAATCCAGAAAAGAGTGGCACTTGTTTCAAATCCGGTCAAGTCCTAATGGTCCAGAGATGCCCTCTCGGCAGGCGGGGGCTGGGGGGTGCCAGCTTTAGTTGGGTTCAAACTTTGGTAAGACTGTGGTTGAGGGGACTCTACCATGGATTTGCCAGAAGAACGTTAAACTGTGAGGTTTTGTACTTGTCAACATGTAAATTTGCTCTGCTTCAGAGACAGCGTCAAATCAGGGTTGCTGACCACTTTGGGAGGAGGCAAAATGAGACACTTAGAATAAAATCCAAACTCTTTACCTTGACCTTCCAGACTTTATCTGATGAGGCCCCTCCTCCTCCCCAAACCCATCTCATACCATTCCGCCTTGGCCTCAGGGTGTTAGTGTATCAGTCCTTCTTTCTAGTCCTTGCACATGCCGATCTCATGCCTGCCTCTGGACCTTGGCACTGACTGTTGCTTCCACTTCCTCCACATTATCAAAGGGCAGCCTCTTCTCATCATTCAGGTCTCTAGGGAATGTCATATCCTCAGAGAAGCTTCCCCTGAGTACCATATCTAAAATTGCCACCCCCTGCCACACACCCACTATCAGTCTGTCTGGCCCCATTACCCTCTTTTACTTCATTCTTACACTTACTACCTAGATTTCTCTACTGCCTCTCTTCCCTGAGCTCAGTAGCAGCTTCCTTCAGCCCTTTGCAGAATTCCTCTGTGGCTCCCCAGACCATGGACTCACCACCATCCCAGCCCTCGCTGGAATATATGGAAAGTATCCACATGCCCGTTGTCCCCATAAGGCCACGAGCTCATTAGGGGTGGAGCTGTGTCTTTATCTCCTCCTGACCAACACTTAGCACAGGGCCTGTCAACCCCAGGAGACACTAGAGAAACTTCCTTCTCTCCCAAGCCCCACTCCCATCATCCCACATGCGACATGATTTTTCAAACCTCTTTTCTTGTTTCCAAGTCTCTTCCCAACACTCTCCACACTCACTCAAGGGACACTTTGCTCCAGCCTTCTTTTTTGGTCTCCTTGTCGTCTCAGACATCACAGCTGCACAGCACATTCCAGCTTACAATGAGGTTTCCTTGTGTGTGATCATTTCTTCACATCGAAGTCACTCGTATCTCCTCTGGGGTCCGGCCCGGCTGACATCTCTCAGGTAAACCTTTTCTGAGCACTTATTATGGGCCGTGATCGGATTTGGATATTTTCCGTTTTAGTCTTCTGGGAGCCTACCAAATCTGTGGGATGGAACAACCTCATAAAGCAAGGGGATAAATCCCTAGGGCTTTCAGCCTACCATTCCATAGTAAGGCCTACTTGTGTTCCAGACCAGCCTTCTCACAAATGTGCCCACCCAGACTGGTCAAAGTTCAAACACCCTCTATGGCTGCAGGGGGTCCTTAGGGTGGGGGGAGTCCATATTAAAGTGGAAAGGGAGGATGGGGTAATAGTAAGTACAGTGGTCCGGGATGGAGACCTCGGAACCCATCCTGTCCATCCTGTGCTGTCTTTCTCCACCTCAGCGGAGAACTCATCTGCCCCGGCTCTTCCCAAGGCCGTGAAAGGATCATACACAACCTGGTGTCCCAAACACCTTTGTGAGGAGAAACAGAAATGTGAGGGCTCATTTTCTCCCTGAGAGTGACTCCCTGCCTCCCCGCCCCCAGCCCGACCCTCTGGTCATGTGAACACCTGCAGCCTCTGAGGCCACCGGGCATTTTCCCACAACCCCTCCTCCAGCCAGGCCAGGCCCCCGTTATATAGTCTCAGTTCTGTTCTGTAATCATTTAAGCTAACGACAATAGTGAATACTTACTGAGCATGTATTATGTGCCAAGAGCTCTTCTAAGCACTGTGCAGGGTTTAACTCGATCATTACAACTTTGATGGAGATGAGGGTGGGGTCTGACATGCTACCTCTCATTCCCAGTCTCAGTGCTCATGGTCTTTGTTTTCTTGCCGTACTCCACGAGCTTGGGCCTTCAGCGCAATGGTGAGTGGAAATGGTGAAAGCAGACACCCTTGCCTTGTTACTAGTCTAAGAGCATCCTGTCTTCCACCATGAAGCACAACGCTAGCCATGGGTTTTTTTATAGATGCCTTTTTCCAGTTGAGGAGGTTTGCTGAGAGTTTTTTTTTTAATCATAAATGGGTATTATACTTGTTAAAAGTTCTTTATACATCTGTTGAAATGATTATATGACCTTTCTTTTTTTAGTCTATCTAATGTGATGAATTACACTGAGTATTTTGTGTAGAACTGATATTTTATCTTCCCTAAATGTTTGGTAGAAATTATCAGTGAAGCCTCTGTACCTTGTTTATAACATTCGCTTATCTTTTTGAATTGTGTAGAAGCTGTAGTGAAGTTTAGTCTTTGATGCCTCCTATCCGTGATTTTGTCTTTTTTTTTTTTTTCCTGATTGGGAGTTTTCCAATTATACTTATTTTTTTTTTAAAGAAAGAGCTTTTAGTTTCATTGAATTGGTCTTTGTTTTTCTATTTTCTATTTCATTGATTTATGCTCTTTACTGTTTCTTTCCTTCTGCTTGCTTTGCTTTTAATTCTCTTTTTTTCCTACTCTCTTGTAGTTAGGTGTTTTTAGATCATTGATTTGATACTTTTTTTTAGTATAAACATTTAATGCTATAAATTTCTCTCTAAGCACTGGTTTAGCTTCTACTTACTGTAAAGTTTGATATGTTAGGTTCATTTGTATTCAGTTCAAAATATCTTGTTTTCTTTGTCACTTTTTCTTTGACCCATGGGTTATTTAGAATTGCATTGTTTAATCTCTTAATATTTGAGGATATTTCACATATCTTTTAAAAAAATTTCTAGCTTAATTCTATTGTAGTGCAAGAGAAGGCTTTGTATTATTTCAATCCACTACAGTATATTGAGACTTGTTTTGTGGTCTGTCTTGGTGAGTGGTTTATATGTACAGAAGACAAGGTGTTTGGTGAAGTTTTGTAATTATGTCAGTTGTGTCAAAAAAGTTGATGGGATGGTTTGAATCTTTACATTCCTGCTGATTGTCAGTCTACATTTTCTATCAATTACTGAGAAGAGAATGTTCAAATTTCCAACTATAGTTGTGGATTTGTCCATTTCTCCTTTCACCTATATTAGTTTTCACTTATATCATATCATATATTTTGGATCTCTATTAATAGGTACATCTACATTTAGGATTGGAATATCCTTTTGATGAATCTATTCCTTTAGCATTATAAAATGTCTCTCTTTATCCCTGGTAATAGTCCTTGTTCTAGAGTCTACTTTGATGTAGTCACCCCAGTTTTGTTTTGATCAGTGTTTGCTTGGCCTTTTTTTCAATACTTTTCTTTTAACCTGTGTCTTCATATTTAAAGTGTGTTTTAGGGTGCCTGGATGGCTGAGTCAGTTGAACATCTGACTTTTAGTTTTGGCTCAGGTCATGGTCTCAGGGTCATGGGATTGAGCCCTGTGATGGCTCCACATTCACTAGGGAGTCTGCTTCTCTTGCTCTCCCTCTGTCCTTCCCCTGCTTGCAATCTCTCTCTCTTTCAAATAAGTGGATAATTCTTTAAAAAAAAAAAAAAGTGTGTTTCTTAGAGGCAGCATATAGTTAGATATTGATTTTTTAAAATCTAATATGACAGTGCTTCCTAGTTGAAGTTTTTAGTCCATTTATTAGTCCACTTATATTTAATGTAATCATTGATATCATTGAATTTAAGTCTGCTATTTTGCTGTCGATTTTCTAATTGTCCCACATGTCCTTTATTTCTGTTTTTTCTTCTTCTGCCTTATCATGTGTTAATTATTTTCATGATTCCATTTCATTGCTATTGTTGGCTTATTAGCCATACTTCTCTTATTTTTTAGTGATTAATCTATGGTTTACAATATGTTTTATTGTAAATATAAACATATTTTATTGGTTTTAATATATCATAGTTTATCTTAAAATAATATACTACTTCATATGTAGTGTAAAGAATCTTATAGCCATATATTCTTTTTCTGACTCCTGTCCTTTGTGATATAGTTGTCATACATTTTATTTTCACATTTTATAAACTTCACAATAGTGAAAATTTTTTTGTTCTAAACAGTCGACATTTTTAAAGAGATTTCAAAAATGAGTAAAAATGTATTTCAATTTACCCACATATCCATTATTCCCAGTGCTTTTCATTCCTTTGTGTAGATCCAGATTTTCATCATTTTCTTTTATCCTGGAAAACTTCCTATAACATTTCTTAAGCAAGACTGCCCATGATGAATTATCTCAGCTTTAATTTGTAAAAGGATTTATCCTGCTTTCATATTTGAAAGATATTTTTGCTGGATATAGAATTCTAGATTGATAGTTTTTTCTTTCAGTGGTTAAGGTTGTCACTGTGCTCTGGTTTGTGTACTTTATGTTAAGAGGACTGCCACCTGGCCTTTGCTCCTCTGTATATAATGTCCTTTGTCCACTGGCTATTTTTAAGATTTCTCTCTCCCTCTCTTTCTCTTTCTTCTGAAGGGAGAGGGAGAGAGAATCTTAAGCAGGCTCCACACCCAGCATGGAGCCTGATTCAGGGCTCCATCTCACAACCCTGAGATCATGACCTGAGCCGAAATCAAGAGTTGAACACTTAATCGACTGAGTTACCCAGGCACCCCATAAGGTTTTTTTCTTTATCACTGGTTTTCGGCAACTTGGGTATGATGTGCCTTTGTGTAATTAAAAAAAAAAAGTTTATTCTTTTGAGAGTTCACTGAGCCTCTTGCATCAGTGAGTTTATAGGTTTTGCCAGTTTTTGAAAAAAAATATAATTTTTTTCAGATATTTTTCCTGTACTCCCTTTTGGGGAGAAGGGGTCCTCCAATTATATATCTGTTAGATCACTTGATGTTGCCCTATAGGTCACTGATATGTTCATTTTTCAGTCCTTTTCTCTCTTCTCTTTATTTTTTTTAAAAGATTATTTATTAATTTATTTGACAGAGAGAGAGACAACGAGAGAGGTAGCACAAGCAGAGGGAATGGGAGGGGTGAAGCAGGCTTCCTGCTGAGCAGGCAGCCCACTGTGAGGCTTGATCCCAGGACCCTGAGCTGAAGATCATGACCTGAACTGAAGGCAGACACTTAACCAACTGAGCCACCCACGCACCCCTCTTCTCTTTATTTTGGATATTTTCCTATTGCTTTATTTCTAAATTCACTGACCTTTCCTCTGATGTGTGTGGTCCCCTGTTAATCTCATTCATTATATTTTTCATTTTAGTTATTATATTTTTTTTCATTCTTAGAAGTTTCATTTGGGTCATGTTTATATCTCCTATTTCTAGCCTCATCATGTTCATATTTTCTTCCACATTCCTGAGCATATGCAGTATATTTGCTATAGTAGTTCCAATATTCTTGAATGCTAATCATGTCATCTCTGTCACTCTGGGTCGTTTTCTATGGATTAATTTTCTCTCTGCCATTGGTCACTTTTTCTGTTGTTGTTGTTGTTGTCTTGCTGGACTTCATTTTTTCTATTAGACGCCAGATGTGAATTTTACTTGACTGGGTGATGTTTTTCTTAAAGAGAGTGGTAGACTTCATCCTGGCATGTAGTAACTTGGGATCAGTTTAATCCTCAATGCTTGCTTTTATACTTTCTCAGGGTGAGTCTGCAGCTATCTTTCAGCACCACTATTAAGATACTTGCTTTCTGAAGACACTTTCTGATGCATTTATTACAAAATATGTTCACCCTGACTTATGGGAACATGAATTCTTCCCAGCCCCATTAAAACTCCGGAAATTGTTGGGCCTGCCGCTGTGTGGTGGTTCTTTCCTCAGGCTCATGGGGTTTCATTGCTTGGATGTGCATATCAGTATTCAGCCAAGGATTCCAGGATATCCTTTTCAGATATCCAGAACTCTTTCAGATATTCTGTCCAGAATATTCTAACCACTTCTCTCTCCCTGAACTCCAAGAGGCTGGCCTCTGCTAGGGTTCCCCTTGCCTGCGCTACAGCCTAGAAACTGGGTCCAGGCAGTACAGTGGAAAAACTGTGGGCTCCCTTATACCTTGTTTGATTCCTTTCTCTCAGGAACGCAATCTTATACTCTTGTCCTCTGATGCCTGGAGTTGTTTCATATACTTTATATGATTTTGCAGTTAAACCTTGTTTTAAGTTTAAGTCTTATTTAAGACAAGAGGGCACATTTAGTCCCAGTCACTCTGTCATGGCTGGAGGGAGAAATGACAGTAGATATACTTTCCTTATGTTTATTGTAAAAATAAGGTAATGGAGGCACAGAGATAAAGCAGCTTGCCCAAGATAATATCATGCTTAGGTGGCAGAGCCCAGGTTTGAGTCCTGGTCTGCAGTCTCCACAAAACCGCAGGGCTCCTCGAGGTTTTGCCTGTCGTGTTCCCTGCTATATTCTCCAATCCTAGGGTAGCACCTGGTACATGGAACTGGTCCTCAGTAAATGTTGTAGAATAAATAATTGACGAACGAATCTGGGACAAAACAGAGCTCTTTTTGGGAAGGAGAGAGAGGGTACTCAGCCTTTCTTAGAATGCACCCCAGTTGCTCTATACAACACATCTTTGTGTTCCATGCTGGTTAGCAAGTCCCGTGGTCTCCAGGCCCCAACACACTTCTTCACCTACCCCTGCACACACCTCAAAGATATTCCTGTGTGCAAACAGCAGCTGCCTCTTTCGGGTACCAAATCTGCTGTCTGGCTCCCACATCGAAACATATCATTTTAATCATGCACTTTCAAACCAGGAAGCCAATTTACATTACAAAAGTCAAATTTTTTTTTTTCCTCACTGGCGGCCATGCAAAAGACTTGGCTTCTTTTCTACTTTTTTCTAGCATGGAAGTCTTGGACCAGTAGGAGCTTATCTTGAGCTGAGTCAGGGCCACACAGGAAGAGAGGGGAAGAAGTCATGGGCATAGCACACCTCCCTCCAAAGCTCCCTGTTTCTTACCCTGGGTTCTTGGGGGATGGTGGAGGAAGGGAAGCCAGAATTCTCGGTGGTCCCTTCTCCAGAACTGTGGGTCTGTTTCAGATAATGGCAGAGCAACTGATTGAAAATTATATGCCCATTTCCACATCTGCATAATTTTGCATATTTACTTAATGACCAAATCAACTCATTTGGATTCTCTTGCTCTGTCATCTCTCCTGCTTCCGATGGATCATAAAGGTTTGGCTCAGCCTGGAAAAAAATGACCGTTTCTTCTGGTCTTGTTTCTGTGGAGCAAACTGAGCTCTTTTTGGGAGACTTCTGGGCTCCTCCTGGTCCAGCCTCCCAGAATTCAGTCCTTTGCTCCACACACCCCACACTGTGGCCTGAATGATGTCCTGGTCACCTGAGCTCTGTGCCCAGCTGAGGTACGTGGAGGAAGTGGAGGCTTAGGAGACTGCTTGTCAGGAAGGTTTCAAGCAGACAGGTTGTTGGGCCGCCCTGCCGACAAGTGTCTCCCTGGGGACAAAGCTGCTGTCACCGAGGGTAATTGAATTCCTGTTCCCCAGCAGGACAGGTTCTGGTAACCTTTAGGATTAATTGCTCTGGCCGACCTCGGCGGCTGCCTCTGGATGGCTGTCTTCCTCAGTCTTGATCAGAAAGCCCCAGGGGGTCAATGTCAGACACCAGACATTGGGACAAGAGTATGAACTGGGGACTTGGGGTTCTGAGTCTTGAGAGAGTTCCCAGAAACACTTGCAGCAGCACCCGTGGGGGATGCTTGCACTTCCCTTTCAAGACAAGGCCCATTTTGTGCTCTAGACCTTCCTTAGGTGAGGTTAAAGGAACTCTAGTTGACGGGGATCTGAAGAGAGCAACCTTTCGGAAGAGGAAGGCCAAGTTGTCAACCTTCTCTCTTCCCGGGAAAGCACGGCAGCGGCTGTCTCCCACGTCGGGGGATGAAGAGGGCTTAGGAGTCTCATACAGTGAAAGGCTATGGCGGTGGCTCATGGGCCACGACAAAGTCACCCCTGCTGTGTTGTTCACCAGAACACAGCACCTTGGGCAGAGAGGCGGGGAGATGCTGCGGTGGCCCCATCTCTGCCAGCACAAGGCACGCGTGATTCCTTATAACCGTGATGGCTGGTATCTGTCGAGGACTTGGCCTGATGCAAGCACCTCGCCTATGCCTTGGCTTATTTAATCCCCACACAGCCCTAAGAAGGGTCTGGCGTGATGACTGCCAGCTCATGAAGGAGAAAACTGGGGCCAAGGGAAGGTGACAGGGCAAGGCAAGGGGCTACCTGGCAGATTCTTCAGAGCATGATGCATCTGGTACCAGAACCAGGGTTTCACTAGCTCTGGTCCTCGGAGGTCTTGACAATGGGACTCTTCCATTTCTTTCTGGGTTGGGGCAAGAGGGTTGGCAGTGACCCTGGTGACACCGAGGTTTTATAAGTTTCCACACTTCTCGACAGAGGAAAGCATTAGCCCCCGTGGATGTTTCATACGAACCAGGCAGTGGTTGCAACACGGGAATGCCTTCTGCTTTTGCTGTTACTGTTATCTAGCTGTGTCTCCTTTCTTATGCTGATCGATAGCCCCTCAATCAGCAAAGACACATTCACGTGGACTCAGTGTGCCTCAGTGGGATGGGGAGGGACCCACCACGGGGCCCCACTCATCGGGTCCGTGCACACTTACCTTCCTTTCACGGGGCTCTGGCACTTGGCTATGAGTGGCGTGTCATTATGAGACTTTCCTGGAAAGCCTGATTGGCCACTCATTTGTTTCCACTGCCACCTCCCCACCCCTCAGATGGCAGTGGATGTTGCCATGACAACGTAATGGGAGGCAATCACACCTATTGTGGGACAGGGATGTTGACTTGCAGGAAAGAGCCTGTGTGGAGCTGGGGAGACAGGAGAGAAACAGACTCTCTTGTGCCCAAGAGAAAAGAAATTAATTCAGAGTTAAGGAGCCTTCCAAATTTTAAGTCCCCATCCGATGCCTATGGAAACTTTATACTCACCAGGTCACATTATTGTCCTCCTGACACAGTCTTACCTAAGGGAATGAATAAATGAATGAATGAATGAATGAATAAGAGGGCACAGCACCAGGGCTTTTGACTCATTTTGAACCAAAACTTCCCCTCAGAGATGAGAAAGTCCTTGTTAACTAGTTGCTTTTTTCCTTCCTATCTTCCTTCCTTCCTCTCCTTTTCTTCATGCACAATAGCACAACCTCTAAAAAGCTGGGGAAGGCAATGGGTGGCATTTCCAGGATAACCTAGGAGAGGAGCTTGGATTTATTTTGGAGGCAAAAAAAAGGGGGGGGTGGTTGAATTCAGTCAAAGAACGACTCAGGCAAATCGACTGTCAAATTGGAAGTCACTGGAACATGGGAGCAGGGTGACACTGGCTGGATGTTGGGAAGGCTGCTTGGGAGGTGGGAAGTAACAAGTAAACATGGGCAAGCTACCGAGTGTTTATCTGCCTCGGTCTGGGATGGCGGAGGATTCCATGAGCGAACTCAGAACAGGCTGTAAGCATTAGCTGTTAATTTTACCGGGCCACTTGAACAAGCTCTTTTACTTCTCTGAGCCTCGATTTCCTCACTAGTCAAATGGGAATTATGTGGGCCTCCCAAGCATATATTTGTGACGGTTAAAGAAGCTACCGTGCAGGAATGTGCCTAGATAATACTTTCCAGATATACAATAGGTGCTAAATAAAGGTCATTCAAATCTCAGTCTAGTATTCTAAAGGGACAAGGGAGTAGAGAGGATCTTGAGATTCTCAGCCACCCCATACAAAACATACCTGGAAGATGCCTCTGGCAGGCAAGGCTTCCCTGTCTCCTCCTCCACCATCAAATATTTGCAGAGTGCTGAGCTGAGCCAGGTCCCGTGGAGAGCCACGAGTGCAGGGTGGTCTGCTCAAGGGGCTTTCCAGAGGGCCAAGGGGAAAGTCATGCAGGTGAAACAGTGATGTTTGCACAGTGGACTGCAGAGCCTCCTGCCTTCTAGCTGTGCCAGGCCCGTGATGGGCATTCTACGAGTACTTTTTGAATAAGTGAAGGAATGAATGTAAAGTAGAAAGATAAGGGGATGGGACACCTGGGTGGCTTAGTGGTTAAGCCTCTGCCTTCGGCTCAGGTCATGATCTCAGGGTCCTGGGATCGAGCCCCGCATCGGGCTCTCTGCTCAGCGGGGAGCCTGCTTCCCCCTCTCTCTCTCTGCCTGCCTCTCTGCCTACTTGTGATCTCTGTAAAATAAATAAATAAAAACTTAAAAAAAAAAAAGACAAGGGGACACTGAGACAGGCTGGGGACATTATAGAGGTCCTGAATCCATGGAGCCCCAGGATGATTATAAAGAGGGGTAGCAGGGCTGGTATGGGAGCAGGTCTTTGAAGTGGTAGACAGAACCCCTCCCCCTGTTTGTCTTCATCTGGGCTCTGCTTCTGAGCTCCCAGTCCCAGCTCCCAGAGGGTAGGGACCAAAGCTCTCCTCCCAGGCCACTGGCCTGCCCTCAGCCTCGTCAGCTACCACTTCCCCTTGCCATATCCACAGTGTACACACAAACAAGAGGAACTCAAAGGACATGTATTAGTTATCTATTGCTGTGTAACGAAGTAGCCCAGCACTTAGTTACTTAAAACCAGAAACATTTACTATAACACAGATTCTGTGGGTCGAGAATCCAGGAATGGCTCCTCCACTTGGATGCCTCTGACTCAGGGACTGTCATGTGGCAGCAGTCAAGATGTCACCCAGAACTCAGTCACCTGGAGACTTGACTCGTGAGCTTGTTGGCCCATCTCAGTCCCTCACCGTGTGGCCTGCCTCTTGCCATGGCAGCTGGTTTCTCCCAGGCAATTGATCTAAGAGAGAGAGAGCAAGCAAGCCCAAGGTGGGCACCACAATCTTTTGATAGTCTTGGAATTGAGATTCCCATCACTTCTGACTCATTCTGTTAGTAGAAGCAAGTCTTTCGGTGAAGCCCGCACACAAGTGTGCATACCACGAGGCAGGACCATTTTAAAGTCTGCCTACCATAAGACACAGGATGCTTTTTCTTCCAAGTCCACCACTCAGAAAGGAAAACCACAGTGCATGGGTTGGAGAGTCCTTTCCCCTGAGTTATTTCATGCATGCATAAAGCACACACTGCCTTCTAGATCTTCTGGGTCTGAGGATGACACCTGGGACTTCCTGAGCACACCCCAGTGACGAGTCCATTCCTTTGTAGTGATCAGTTCAGTTCATCCATCTTTATGGAGTGCTGTGCCCCCTCGACGTGTGGCGGATCATGATGGATGGCTGAACACTGGGGACAGGAGCCCAGGGCAGGCAGGTGCAGACCAGAGAGGGAAGGAGGGCAGAGATGTCATCTCGCAGAGGGAATTCTAAACTGATCCCGCAGGACAGGATGTTAGCCAGCAGTGGGGAGTGTGTTTGCAGTCAGCAGGTACAGGGAAAGCGGTTCAGGGGGAGAAAGGCATCCACGGTGGGGACCACAGAGGCTTCTGGGCTGTGAGAGTGTGAGAGGGTCGGGAGCATGGAAGGCTCTGCACACAGCCATGCCTCAGTTAAGCCAGCAGCAGATTCGCTAGTTCTTGGCTCCACCTCAATGGCCTGGTTGGACTGGACTCAGGAGTGGATGCTTTGTGCACGGGTCGATCTGGAATAAGGAAGGAGTGAACGGTCATGACCTCATCCCCCAATTCCAGCAGCGAGGATGGAGGGGGCTGTTCCTGAACCCAGGGCAGGGCAGAGAAGCAAGGTGCAGGAAGCAGCGTCCTGAGAGAGAACTGGGTCAAGGCCAGGGCAACGTCCAAAATGCAAGTCACTCGTTTGGTTCAATGAGATTGTTTGGTTTTGAAATAATATAGTGATCTGCCGAGTGTCACAAGCCAAAATTAAATGACCAACTGCCAAATAACTGATCCCAACACAAGGTCACATAAGATCAGAGAGGATGAAGTTTCTCTTTCCAGAGCAGTGTAGATAAGGTGGTCCTCTAGACGGAGCCGACCAGCCGGTCAGGATGTTTGCTGGGCGGAGTGTGCTGGGTCCCAGGAAGGTATGCTTATAATCATCTCCCCAGAGGGTGGGGGTCAGAGGAAGGGGTAGGGTGGATGCTCTGGACCCCCACAGGCCTTCCAGAGCAGGGAGAAGTCCCTGGGTCTCTCTACCCACTTTCCTAAATTAAAAGCTCTTTCCTTACATTTCTAGGAAAGGAAAACGAGCTTCCTCCCCATTCACTATCCAGTCAAGCATGGGTCTCCCATGGCTCCTTCTGGGCTCAGAGAGCTTGGCAGTAAGAGACCTCGGAATGGGAGTCAGGGCACCTGGATTCCCTCTGGCTCTCTAGGCAGGTGGTTATGTGACCGCTGCTAACTCACTGTCCTTCTCAGAGCTATGGGACCCTTGTCCATAAAATGCAGGTGGCCAGAAAAGCCATTCTCTCCCTTGGCTGCTCATTAGAATTGAGCAAGGATCTTTCTGAAGTGGGTGATGCCCCTTGAGAGAGGAGATGAGAGATGAGGTATGGCTTGGGCATTGCTGTTCCTTTAAACCGACAAGGGGGGTTCTGACCTGCTGCTGGGTGGAGAACCATGAGAGCCACAAGAACCACAAAAGCCCCAAGCTTGCCATGGCTCTTGAAGCATGGCCGGTTTCATGCGTGACTCCTGGAGGAGAGCACACCGCTGCCACCTGGGGCCCGAGAAACATGGCCTCTGGCTCCTGACACAGAGTCTTCGGGTCAGAGTGAGACGGGGAGTCTTCGCTGAAGCCTCTCCCCCCGCCGACCCCCTGGTGTCTTTGACGCCCCAAGTTCACCGCTCAGAGCTGGGAATGCACCAGGTGCCCTCTGCCACCATCGCAGCTAGAAAACTTGAGTGTGTCCCTTCTGTCACTTACCAGGAGTCCTTGTGAAAGGCACTGAGCCTCTCCCTTCTCACATCAGATTAGATCGATAGCCATTCCTTCCAGAGTTATGACAGTCTGCTGAAAGACTGGGACAAACGGTATTATTGTTATTATTTTCCCACCGCCCGAGTGTTCCGGTTAGGCGTTTCTACACTGGTGCCCCTGCTCCGTGCCTCCTGGGGTATAGCCCCCAGCACCCGATCCTGTGTGGTTCCAGATGCTTGATCAAAGGGTGTGGTGGAGATAATGAAGACCTGGGCCTGCTCTGGAGCGTGCCTCAGAAATCCACTGAAAGAACAAGACCACGCAGTTTCTAAATCAGTCATTTGGGCTGGTTTAGCATGAAAGGCTCTGATGAGCCGGGACTGATTCATCCATTCTTGGTGTTCTGGGGAGGCACATGGAAGAGGTCCCTGAGAATGCCGTGGACTTCCGGAATGAATAACACCGCCTGCCTCCCTGCCGTGCCCCCCCCACCCCACCATCAACACCCACGGGGCTGCCCCCTCTGCAGGTGGCCTGGACACAGAGCCGCCGGCCTGGAGTGGCCAGGGCCAGAAGGACAAGCCCATGAGGGCAGGCCGAGTCTGTCTCCCCGCAGCCAAGTCCTTGTCCTCTCTCCACTGGATTGTGCCAGGTCGCCATGGTGACTTCCTGTCCCTCAGTATGTCAGGGCTCTATCAGAGCTCATCGGTGGCAGGTGCAGATAAGGGTCTCAAAGCAGGGGTGGCTGTCGCGCAGGCTGCCGCCGCCAAGCATAGCATCGATCTCGCCTGTGCCCATGCCCAGAGGACGAGGGAGGCTGGGGGAGGAGGGAGCCCTTTCTATATTTAGCTCCTGCACTAGTACATCCCGGTGGACAGCTTTGAAAGAGACTGACTTCCAAGCCCAGCACAGGAAGGTTTAACATTCCTCAATTAGGCACTCTCTATGCGCTGTGTTTCACCCATTGAGAAGGTTAAAGAAATAGGTAAAAAAGGAAAGTGAGAGAGGAGAACAACGAAGCCAGGCTGCTCTACAGCTATCATGGGAAACTGCCCCCTACACAGTTCCCCCATCCATCCCATCCCTGCATTTCCTGGACAGTGGAGGGGGGCTTCCCCGGGCAGGTGTTGGAAAGCGCGACAGGAGCATCGAGAACACGCTTCTCTGGATTGTTGAGCAGTCAGTTTGGTCCCTGAGACACTGTCCAGAACAGAAGCAGAGCCCAGGGGCCATTTGAGTATTTGCCCAAGGGCCCTAGATCAATGACCTCTCTGAGGGGCACCACTTTCGGAAGGGGGCACAGGAAGGACTTGGGTCACTGGAAATCCAGGTTGATGGTCTTATGACCTAGGGATTTGCTCTGCACCTCCAGCTTCCCTCCTGCCAAGCCCTCCAAAGAAACCTGAAAGAGATGCAGCACACCAGGGGAGCCAGAGGGCTGACAAATTGTTTATGTGCTTGAATTCACCAGGTAATTGCATGTCCTTCATTTTGCTTCTGCTGCCCAGCCCGTGGCCACACCAGTGGCCTCGACTGAGCTCTCTTCGTCCCTGGCATTGCAGAGAGGTCAGCACAAGAGAGACTGAGTTTCCTGGGAGAACACAGGCATGAACAGGAGGCAAAAGGGCAGACACAGGAAGGCTTATACAAAGGAGCCTAATGTAAACTGGCCGGGAGGGACGGCGCGAGGAGTAGTCGGTGGGTTCTGGGGACTGTGAGTAAAGGTGGGGGCCCCCGTGGCTCAGGCCTTGCACCCCCCTCCCCAGCTAGTCTGTGTGGGGAATATCTAGCCAGCCTGGCATTCTTCACGGCTGTCAGTGGTGCCAGGTGAAGAGTTCAGCGCCAAGTTCATAATCATTGTTCAGATTTGGCTCAACTATGGCAGTAATGCAAATGACCCTGCTGCTTAATGAGCAAGTGAAAAGACAGATCAGAACTCGATGGCTTCTCTGCTGGAGGCTTTGCTTTGCAGGGTCACTCTGAGCTTCGGGAAGTAGTAGCTTTCAGACGCCTGAACCCTCCCTGGCCCAGGGGGCCCCAAACGGGTGCCTTGCCCAGGGTGCTCGGCTTGGTGGAAGCTGCGACATTTGGAACCTCTTCCCTCCCCCATGACATTTGTGTAGCATGACCCTCTTCCTCCAACCAGCCCCCTGCTTGGCCTTTTCTGCCATCTTACCTGGACCAATAAGTAGGCACCAAGGAGGACCACAGAAAAGAGCCAGGTGTGGGATCTGGCACTTTCCTTGTGTTCCCCCTCGTCTGCTGGTCACCAGGCTCTTAGAGACAGTGAGCCAGGCCAAGTGTATGTCACAGGCTGGTGCCCCAGTCTCTGTGAAAGAGTGCCACGTCTCTGGACAGCCCAGTCCTGCCCCAGAACATACAGGGTGAAGGATTCCTTCTGGCCATGAGGGTCTGTTTCTGAGATGCTGCAGCCTAGGCGTACGTCTGCGCCATAAGCATCTGTATGTATGAGTGTATTTACCGTGTATTGCTATGTCTATCTGTGTGAATCTGTATCCTTAAAAATATATATTTATAGCAAAGCACTACATTGTTCTCTAAAGTGTGTTGAAAATGGACAGAGGAATAAATGAAGGTAATCCTGTTATGGGCTGAGCTCTAGCACATTCCAGACATTGCACTCAGGGCTTGACACCAGTGTATTTAATTGGTGCCTCACAACATCCTTGAGGTATTACCCCCATTTTGCAGCTGAGAAAACGAAGGATCAGAGAGCTTAAACTTGGCCCCCAGGGCATACCACTGGACAGTGGTTGGCAAAGCTTAGACTTGAAGCCACAGGATCTCCTGGCCACAGAGCTCTGAACCACGAGCCATGGATACCACGTGGCCCTTCCCTCAGGGGCGTTGATGCTAGTGTGCCATGAGCATAGACCGGCACATTCACAAACCGCTGGAATTAGGAAGTGGTGAGGACACGGGGGTAGGAGTAGAGTCAACTAGATCCAGGGTCCTGCCCAGGAGCTGTGGACCGTCGTCTCAGCTACATTTCTTGTCTCCCGTCCATACTTCCCTGTGTCCCATGGTGCCATTCTCCCAGGCAATTGCCGCCTGTCGCTCCGGGTCTGGTGGAAGCCTAGGGCTGTTGCTACTGGGAACAGGTGCTTTATGAAGTTGCTTGACCCTCACCTGCTCTTTCTCCACCCCTTTAATCCCCAAACCCTAGATTCTTTGACTTGTAGCACAAGGTGCCCCACATATTGGATCCTCTGAAGCCTGTTTCCACTGGGGGACTGGCCTCCCCGTCACTGCTGATCTGGGTTCTGTGCCCGTCTCAGGCCCCCTCACTCACCTGCTGTGTCTGACAGGCGCTACAGCATCTTTGTGCTTTAGAAACACAGGCCCCGGCCTGGCATCAGGACACATGGCCTCTTACTCAGCCTTGCCACTGCGTGATGCAGTGGCCTGAGGTCCTTCCCTTCCGTGGGGCTCTGCCTTCACTCGGTGGTCTCTCAGTTCCTTTCCAGCACTGATACTGGAGGGTTTTGCATAGGGCACAGGGCTCCTGGGGACTTGGGGCCAGCGGGGCCGGGGGTGGGGTATGGTAAGGCCACAGGGGGACAGGCTGGTCTCAAGGACAGTCTGGTTCTCCAGCTTCCAGCAGGGTGACGTCAGGCTTTGGGGCCCTGGTCAAGAGGTTTTGCTGGCTCTTATAAGCACATCTCCCAGGGAAGAGAAAGCATTCTTCCCAGCTGCATCCCCAGGAAGTCTTGGTAATGAGCTTCCCCACCCCATACAGAGGTAGCGCCCTGCGTTCGGTGCTCTGTTTTAGCAGGTATTGTCCTGACCCATTTTTATGAGATCTCATTCTCAAGCCTGAGAGCTGCTCCTCTAATTCACAGTGCTCATCTCCAGGTCCCTAGTGCCTAGCCAGGGGCCTGCCGTGCGCAGCAAGTGAGCTGTGATTATCTGCTGAGGCCCTAAATCAAAGTTTTGCATTGGCCTGTAGAATACCGTCTAAGACTTTGGCTCAAGCTGGAAGGCATTTATGCTACTGAGCCTTGATCTCAGGTTACGAAAAGGTAACCCTTTTGGGAAGGTAGCTCGCCTTCATTCTCCTGTATCTTGCATGGGAGTTCACCCACTCTGGGCTTACAGTTGTACTCAGTATAAACGTGTTAAATGAATGGAATGGAATACAACGTAGCACATTTTGGACCCCAGGGGCCACTGCTTACATTCTTTGGGCGTGCCACTATTCAGCCTTAATTACCTGACTGCACAGCAGCTCTGGGAAGCAGCCTGATCGAACGTTAACAGTAATAATAATGCCTTCTACTTAACCCAATACGTGACATCGCTGTGATAAACGCTTTACTACCACTCATTTCATTTAACCCTGGTGTCAATCCGTCCATATTCATGTACCCACCCGAGCAGCCAAGAGGGGCTGAGTGCTCTCTGTGGGGGAGCCCTGGGGGTGCAGCTGGGTGCAAGGCAGACGCGGTTCCATTCCTCCCGTGTTACAGAGGAGGAAATGCACTCAGGGACTCTTGATCACGTGTCTGTGGTCACAAAGCTCCTGAGGGCAAGACTGTCTGTGGTCATAAACCTCCTTTTTTCTCTTCACTACGTCAGGGAAATGGTGCCCCTTCTGCCAACTCACACTCGTACCCGGCCAGCAGGATGGAGGTTGCTGTTGGGTCCCCGCAGACACTGAGTGCCTTGTGCAAAGGGGCGCTCAGCAGGAAAACATTGTAGCCAGAGCCCTGGGAGTCCTCTCTCTGCAGGGTGGGTGAAGGTGTGGGGGAAATGTGGGGGAATTCAGCATCATCCCAGCTTCCAGGGGGACGGACAGACGTTCTGTTTCCTGCCAGAGGTGACACAGCGGAGTGGTGTGGGAGAGCAAAGGGAAGGCTCGAGTGAAGGTGTCTGGGGAGAGCCTCGGAGGAGGCACGAGTGAGGTGACAGGCAGCCCTGCCAATGGCCCTGATTGTCCTCTGGCCCAGGCCACATTGCACAGAGTCTCTGGGAGACTTTGCATGGATGTGGTGGTCTCCCAGACGCTTCCGGGAGCCTGTGATAAAGTCCCAGACTGCTCTTTCTCAGCACACCTTCCCTGCCCCCAGGGATGCCCACATATACTCCCATGTGGGGACGTCCCGCAAGTCTAGTTCCCTCTGTCCTCCTTTGCCACCACTCCACCTACACTCATGCACGTGAGTTCACAGCCTGCACTCAGGTGCACACACGTGTGCTCATACACATTCTAAGGGGAAATTCAAAACAACCTTCCCAGCTCTGTATGGTCAATGGGATTCAGGCTCCCGATATGGGGGACCCACCGTGGTTGGATGAGGGTATGGGCAGCCACAGGGATTGGGTCAGGGTGTGGGGTTGGCGGGGAACTTAGTGGACCCTCCTGCAGACACGTTGCTCCTGTCACCTGGAGCCAGAGGCAGAGGGTAGAGCCGCCCATCCTCTCCCACTGCAGTCCTAACCTCAGGCCCCAAAACCAAACATAAAGCCTTTGTTAAATGGAAGTTCATCAGCAAAAAGGGAGGGAGGTGAAGGATGGAAGGGGAGAGGGGCTGACATTTGCAAAGGGCCTCCTGTGGCCTCCCTAACCCTATGCTTTCCTTAGCCCTCACGAGACCAGCTAAAGAGTCAGTGTGAGTCTCCCTGTCCTGCAGAGGAAGAGGTCAGGGCTCACAGCAGTCTCGTTGGAACAGTGATAAGTTAGGAGTTGGGCCCAAAGCAGGGAAGACACCGAGTCAAGTTTTGCCAGTGACCCCACGCAGGCAGATCAGCGGCTAGAAGGCCTTTGGTCCCCTGAGCCCCTAATGCTAGGAGGCTGGAGAGAGGGAAGGAATACTTCTACCACAGCCATGGGGGGCAGGGGGCAGAGGACAGGATCATGCCACCCCTCCATGTCTAGTGTGACAGCCAGTGTCACTGATCCGAAGGGATGGAAAGGGTTAGGAGATGCTGCTGAGCCCCTGGCAAATCCTGGTCCTTAAGCAGAAAAGCTGAGGGATTCCCACGTCAGGCTGGCTGGTGGTCCTGCTGCCCCTGTGTGGGGCATGTGTCTCCCAGGAGGCCTTGGAGTCCCCTACTCCCTCCTCTGCCCTTGGCCATGACCTCAGCTTAGACCCCACTTCCTTTGGGAAGCTGTCCCAGCCCCCACACTGTGGTTTCTGCTCTTGCTGTCTCCCTGTCCCTCTCCTCTAGGACTCTGAGGTCCTAGAGGACAAGGGCTGGACTTTGTTGACAGTGAAAGCCCCACACTCAATAAAAAAAACCCAGTGAGAAACCTACTCAGTGCTCATGGTCCCCTTCTATTCAAGCTTTCCACTCACCAAGTGCTTACTGCAAGTCCCCTTGTGCCAGACCCCAGGGACTCAGTGACAAATGGGTGATGTCCTGGCCCCCAGGGAGATAGTCACACATCTCCAGCTGCCATCCGTTGATGTCTGTGTCAGACGATGGGCAGAATAACAGCAGCCAGCCCTCTCTAAGCATTTGCTGTGCTCCAGGCTCTGGTGGGGCCAGCAGTGGGTGGCAGGACAGTCAATGAAAGGGGACTTCCGGTGGGGGAGGGGTGCCACTTCTCAGTGCCAGTGGCTGGACTTCTGGGGATTCATTTTAATTTCCCGCCGCAGGGGTACAATCAAGGGAAAGAAAGAGATAATAGGAATTAAAATGACTAGAGTCCTTCCCTCTCAAAGTGCTCCACATGGATTAATTGATTCCTCCTCCCAGTCCCTGTGGACCCATTTTACAGCTGAGGAAATGGAGCCAGAGCAGAGAAGTGACACGCCCAGGGCCACAGCTACTAAACCTGGCTGGGTTCCAAAGCCTGGCAGCCTGCTTCCTCAGCTCACCTCTCAAGGTTGCCCAAGGGCCGATGAGACTGGTGGGGAGAGAGGTTCTGTTTTACAGAAGGAGGGCTGGGTTTGGAGATGGGGTGACTTCCGAGGATCCAAAGCCTTTGGCGGTCTAAGGACAATTCAGAAATAAAGTGCTTTCTCCTTTATACTTGACCTGCATTTATCCATCCTTCAGATTCCTTATGGAAACAAAGCACTAGGTGCATTCCTCTGGTGTGAGACCTGGTTCTAGAGACCAGAACCAAATGCCTTCTACCTTCTGGTCCCACCTCGTCCATATATACACCTAAGCCCACAGCTCACACCTACACCCAACCTTCCTCACTCAGAATTGGGTGATCTGGCCTCTTCCTGCACCCCAGACTCCCACAGGTGGGCCCATCTGCCTTCACCTCATCCCAGGGCACAGCTCCCAGCCCCACAGGCCCAGCCCCACAGGGTCCCGCACGTACCCAGCTCCACACTCTCCCACCCCTGTGCTCCCAGATCCTCCCCCACACACATTCATGTGGACACACACACAAACACCCGCCACATGCAAATTCTGAAAGGACATTTGGAGTGAAGTCCAGGCCATTTTCTGGGGTGAGGAGAGGAGAGAACAAACCATGGAGGGCAGGGAGGACCCCCACCTCTCGAGGCTGTGAGGACCCCCAGGAAGCAGGCAGCCAGGCCCCAAGGCCGGGAGCTGTGGTGCAATAGAATTCCTCTATTGTCATAGCTGAGAACCCCAAGAAACCCCACAAACCCCAAAGTCTAGCAAGGATTGAAGAAAGTCTCCGCAGCTACCAGGCCAGGCAGATACTGAAGGAGGGCCCATGCCCGTGGCCATACCTTCGCTGAACCAGCGTTTCAGGCGCCCCTGCCCTGGCCTGCCAACTTGCTCAGTGCTGGCAATGCCACAGTGCGTAAGACAGGCCCAGCCCTCCTCAGGATGTTACAGTCTGCTCGTAGAAGCCGTGTGCTGATGATGGTAATAATAGTAATTGCCAACCCAGTTGCCTGGGTGGCTCAGTCAGCTAAGCTCCGAGTCTTGATTTCAGCTCAGGTCATGGTCTCATGGTCATGAGATGAAGCCCACATCGGACTCCACACCCGGTGTGGAGCCTGCTGAAGATTCTCTCTCTCTCTCCCTCTCCGTTTGCCCCTCTGCACTTACACTCTCTCTCTCTCTAAATTAAAAAAAAGGCTTTAAAAATTATGGTTGCTAACCTTCGCTGTGTGCCAGAAGCCTCTTGCCACTTACACAGGTGTTAATTCATTTGATCCCTTTCACGGCCCCAGGAGGAAGGTACTGATCGTCTTCCCACTTTATAGAAGGCAAAACTGAGACACACAGAGATTAAGTAACGTGTCCAAAGGTTAACAGCTAATAAATGAAGGAGCCAGTATTTGAACCTAGGCAGCCTGAGAACCCATGCCATTAACAACATTTGTTGACAATGCTCGTGAAGGGTGAGCTAACCCCGGCCCCCTGTTTCGGCATGATACTTTAGAGTTTAGAAACACTTTATTTAGCCTGCTTGAAACTACCAACTGGCCTCGGATGTGGTTCTCATTATTCCCATTTTACAGATAGGGATGTGGAGATCAAAACTTTAAATACATTACTTACTGGACAGTTGGTAACAGAGTAGAGCTCAAGCCCAGATCGTCAGTCCCAGGCCTGGTCACGTCCTCGTTCTGGACCTCAGTTTCCCTATCTGTAAAGCAAGGAAGATCCATGCCTCCTCGCTGCTGGTTTCCAGAAATGCATCACATGGTATTAAGTATAAAATAGGAGGTAAAGGAGGTTGAAATCTTCCGAGTGAAGAGTCAGGAATAGGTCCCCTCCTGGTGACCCTGTCTTGTATTTTTACCACAGTTAACTCAGAAGGCAAGTGAACTCTTGACCATGATGCTATGCAGGGAGGCGATGGACTCTGGAATCCGACAGAGTCGGGTTCAACTCCTGTTCTGACACATAGCAGCTGCATTCTCGGGGAAGTCACTTCGTCTTCTCTGAACCTGTGTTCCCTGCCATGACGGGGCTGGTAGCAGGGCCACTGTGAAGAGAAATGAAGGGATGTGTGAGGAGAGTGTGCCATTCCCTGAGGAAGATAAGCCCACACATCCTGGTGGTCACTGAAAATTGCCCTTCATTATTTTTTAATTTTTAAAAAACTTTTTCAATTTCCGTTTTGATGTGGGGCTTAAACTCACCATCCTGAGACTGAGACCCGAGATGAGATCCAGGGTTGGACGCTTAACCGACCGAGCCACTAGGCTCATTATTTTTATCTTTGGTCCTGGCAGTGCCCGTCCGTGCCTGAGGGCAAAGCACCTCTGCTTCCTGAACTTCCTCCTGGCATTGAACCAGGCTTTCTTCGAAAAAATGCTTTTCCATACTTGCGGCGGCGGCCCCCAAAGGGGCCTCGTCCTGTCCTTACCCCTCAGAGTTTGAGCAGAACCTCCCCTCAGGCGGCCCTGTGGCGGGGAGCCTGCAGCCTTTTCTCCAGAGCTTCCTGCCCACCCACTGGGCCCTGTAGCTAAGGGCTTACTCTGAGGCCCCCTGACTCATCCTGCCACTGAATAATCCGGGAAGGTGACTGATTTAGGGAACATGCCAATTCGATATCAGGGCCTGATCACTGAAACGCAGCTCCCCGGGGAAGAGAAAATGAAAAAATATGACTAAACTGTCCTCCCACACGGGCTGTCATTAAAACAGTGCTCGGTATGTCACAGATATTTTTGCTTCGTCTCCAAATAATTTGTTCTTCCAACTTAAAATTTTTTTCTTAATTTGATTTTTATTACCCCTTCCTCCACCTCCCCATTTGGTATGCACTTTGCTCTGGGAGGCTGAGGGAAGGTAAACCCCTGTCCTCCGTGCCCTAGCCCTCAAAGTCCAGGCAGAGAAGCCCCCAGATAGGCTGAGGCAGAACCTTCCCTCTGCCTGCCGCCTCCTCCTCCCCTTCCCCTTCTTCCCTGCCAACCTCTGCTCAGCCCCCTCCCCCTCTTCCCTCCTCTCCCTCCTTCTTTCCATCTTCCTCTCTCCCCACCCCTACCTGTCTCTCCTCCTGCTGCTGCTGAGTCTGGCCCCTGCCCTTGGGCAGCTGGGACACATCATGAACTAAGGTCTCCAGGCCCACCATGGCCTTCGCAGGCCCCACTGCTGAGAAAGGATCTATCTGGGCAATTGCTTAGCAGAAGGGAGTTCTCAGAAAGGTTGGACACATGCAGGCCCAGAGCCTTGCTTATAGGCCCAGTCGGATGGTCAGAGAGTGTCCATCTCCCCAGCTGCTCTGAACCCAAGTGGCTCCGGGCCTGGTGAGGCTAGGGCAGCCTTTTCCCCGGGGAGCCTCCACTGACCCCCAGTAGGAGTTTCCTGCATTAGCACCCATGCAGCCCTCTTTGGTAACTGTCATTCCGCCATCTTTAAGCTCCTGACGAGAGAGTCAGTCAGTGTTTACTTCAGGCAGGTATGGAGGGAAGCAGTGTTATAAATAAGACAGAGTTCCTGCTCCTGTGTTTTGGGGATAGGTTGGGTAGGTGCGGGGGAGACAGACAAACGTGATAACAGACAAACACACAAATGACAAAGATAACTTCAAGCTAAGCGCTGGGAAGGAGCTGGAAGAGGGGTGGGGAGGAGAGAAAGACAGCTTTAGCCAGAGCACTGAGGAGGGGCCTGGGTGACCCAGGGGCAGGCCCTGATGGGAGGCGTCACTGCAAAGACACAGGGAGAGAACATTCCAGGTGGAAGGAGAACCCTCTGTGCAACTGGGAAACGACTGGGCCCCTCTGAGAGACAGGAAGGGCGCCATGTGGCTGGAACCAGCGGGCTAGTGGGCTCCACTCATGGCTGGCAGTGAGGAGTTAGCCAGCCGAAGACCCTGGGGGACCCTGCTCCCTCACAGGCTAGGGGAAGATTTGGAAGGTTTTAGGTGCCCTGGAGAGCCACTGGTGGGTTAGAAACAGTGGTGATTTGATCTGGCTTATGGTTTACAATGCTCACGCTGACTCACGTGTGAAGGACAGGTTGTGGGGAACAAGGGGGGCCAGGGTACCCACGGAGGAGGCTGACTGTAGAGGGTGCAAGGGGGTCTTTTATCTAGCTCTCTGTCCTGTCCGCCAGCTGCAGGCTGCCCACACCTAGCATGTGCAGAGCTCTACCAGCTCTAGTCCAGGCTCCCAAGACAAGGCACAGACCCCGTCCTGGCTAACAAAGGGTGGGCCACATAGTAGAGCAGGAGGAGCACTTGCCGAATGTTCCAGATGCCTGTATCCTGGGAAGGACTTCGTGTGCATGGGAACTCTCTAAGAACTTCGGGATTTTAAAAGGATCACCCCCCCGCCCACCGCATCTCCCCCACATACCCCTTATTCTCCAGCCTCACCACCTAGTAAGTCCTGAGCTTCTGGTGGGAGGCTGTGTCACTCTTCCAAGCCCTCCTACACGTTCCCCATCTCTCTGAACACCTCCTGAGGGTCTTCTCCCTGCCGTCCCTGGCGAACTCCTGATCATCCCTCAAGCACCAACATATCACTTTCTCCACAAAGTGTCCCCAGACCCCACCTCCTTCCCCATCCCCTGCCATGCAGCGGGGTTCCAGAGCGTCCTGCCCCGAGCTACCCTGTACCCCTCTGGGCGCCACAGCCGGCTCTCACTGCATGGTGACAATCTGCTTGCCTGCACATCTCCCTTGTGGAACTGTGAGCCCCCATGGGGCAGGGCCTGGCCTCTCCCACCAGCACCCTCTCCCTGTGCTTGGCCCAGAGCAGCTACTTGGCAGGCGTCTGCTGACACAGATCCATCCCTCTTGGTCATCACTCCAGCTAAAAGCTAAGCTGTCTAATCACATCTGCAAACCTAAGGCTGCTCACCATTCAGGATCAACCCAGACCTAAACCCACCCCCTCCAGGAAGTCTTTGATTTGGAAAGATCCTTTGCAGGATCCTCTTGGTCCTGGGACTCCCTGTTTCAATTCTGTGTCTCCCCAGAATATGGTTTCAAGCAGGTCTTCCTGACTACTTCCCTTTTGTCCACTAACGGGTTCTGTCGATAGTTACCGTTTAGTCGCAGCCGAAATGTCAGAGACCCCCTCCCTGAATGCCATCTGGGAGAGCTCCCACCCACCCACCCATGGTTAGGGTCTGCGTGGTACTGCGTTGTCTTTCACTCACAGGCATGTTGACTTACTGATTGTCTAGTCGTCCCCAATCCAATGCAAGTTCCAGGAAGCAGGGCCTGGCCTGCACTCTCTCACTCACAGTGGCCTCCCTGCCCATGGTAGGTGCCCAGGAATCATTCTGTGAGCAGTGACTCTGGAGCTCTTCCCATATCTGTATTGCTGTAGTCACCAGGCCCCTTTCCCCCAGAAAGCATACCATCCCTCTGAGGTCTCAAGACTCGTGCCTTGGATAGCTGACCTGCAGATCCGGGCAATGCCCAGTGAGACGCATGGGCTCTTAGCGGTGAAGCCGAGGAGAGCTGGGTGGCCAGAGCAGGAGGCCAGGCTTTGTGGAGGGCATGAGGGCAGGGGTGAGCTTTGGGCACTCTCACTGCCAGACCTGTGTCTGTCCAAAAGACCATACTCCAACTCTTCATGACCCTTTAGCAACTCTGTTTGCCCTTTCAGTTCCAGTCACTCCTTCTCCAGGAAGCTTGCTCCTGTCCCCCATGTTCAAGGCTGTGGGACCCCAGGCCTCCATCTCCTGGAAGACATAGCTTTGGAATGGTCTTTTAGGTCTTCTCCTACACACGTACACATTACAAAGTTAGCTCAGGGGTGCCTGGGTGCCTCAGTGGGTTAAGGCCTCTGCCTTCAGCTCAGGTCATAATCCCAGGGTCCTGGGATTGAGCCCCGCATCAGACTCTCTGCTCAGCAGGGAGCCTGCTCCCCCCTCTCTCTCTGCCTGCCTCTCTGCCTACTTGTGATCTCTGTCTGTCAAATAAATAAATAAAATCTTTAAAAAAAAAAAAAAGTTAGCTCAGTGAGGACAGGGGTGGTGTGTGATTCAACTTCAGTTCCCTAGAACCTAATACAGTTCCAGGAACATAGTAGGTGCTCAGAAATTACGGGTAAAATAAATGAAGATAGGAGCTTATTACCTTCCCTGTTGGGGAAGGAACTCCTGAAGTACAGGTACCAACACCTTCATTAATTCAGCATTTATTTATGGAGTCCTTACTGTGTGTCAGGCGCTGTTCTAGACTCTGGATACAGCTGTGAGCAAGACAGACAAAGCTCCCTGCATTCCAGGAGGTTACATACTGGCCGGGGGACAGGCAAGGCAAGATAAGGAAGCAGAGAGATAGTTTAGATTGTGATCAGTGTGATGGGGAATGGCAAAGCCGAGAAGGGGGCAGCAGCGCTGGGAACGCAGGGTAGTCAGTATTGGTCCCCGAGAAGGGATTGGAAGGGTGCCTGTGGGAGGTGAGGTGTCCACGGGGAGCCGCCCCTCCTGCAGGCCTCCAGCGAGTCTGCCTTCTCTCTTCTGGAACACCAACTTCTCTCTAATGGACTGTTCCATTGGCTTCAGACATCCTGTTTTTCTTCTTTCCTGAAGGATCTTCCTTCCCACCATCCTTCCTGCCACCTCTGCCACCACTTCCTGCTAACCAACAAACCCTCTTTGCTTCTTGTTGTAGTAAAACTCCTTGGAAGAAATGTTCTGATTCATCCCTTCCTATTCTTTTTCTTCTTTTCTTCTCCTCTTTCTAACTTGATAAACTCTCCTGTGGTGCCCACGTGCCTGGCACCTTCCGAGCACTCACTGATTTCATCCTCCTAACGTCCCTGTGAGGTAAGTGGCCTCAGATTTGAAAATGGAAGCAAAGATGGGGCGCCTGGTTGGCTCAGTCTGTTAAGTAGCTGCCTTCAGCTCAGATCATGATCCTGGGGTCCTGGGATCGAGCCCCGCATCAGGCTCCCTCCTGAGCAGGCCTCTCCCTCTCCCTCTGCCTGCCACTTCCCCTGCTTATGCTCTCTCTCTCTCTCTTTCTCTCTCTCTGCCAAATCAATAAATAAAATCTTTAAAAAGAGAGAGAAAGAAGAAAATGGAAACAAAGAGAGGTTAAAGAGCTTGTCTGAAATCACACAGCTAGGAAGAGGCAGAGCAGGACTCGAACCCTGGCTGCCCGGGGCCCAGACGTGTGCTCTCAGTCGCTGTGCCGCAGGGCCTCTGGGTGCCCCACTCCCTGACTCCCAGGCACTGCCCTCTGGAACGTCCAGTCGGGATTACCCATGGCGTCCCTGTTGCCGGGTCCCATGCTGGCCTCTGGCCCGTCCTCTTCCTGCAGTCTCCACAGCATTAGCCCAGCTGCTCACTCGCATGCTTTCTTCCCCAGGCTTCCGGGACACCACACCTGCCTGGTCCTGTGTCCTCACCTTTCCATCTCCTTTGCTGGCTTCTCTCTCCCTACCCTGGGCTGGGGGAGAGCGCGGAGCTAAGTTCTCCATACTTTTTTCCATCTGCACCCACTCTCTGGTCCTCTTGTCCCATCTCCTGGCTTTCAGTACTCCACATGTCCACTCCCGTGTTTGTCATTCCCTCCCAGACCTCCTCCCAACCTACATCTGTCGGAGTGCTCCCCATGTCCGCCGCAGTAACTCATAGACATCTCAGAGCCGACGCGTCCAAACCGCGCTGGTTTCCTCCCCGCATCCGGCACGGCCCAAACCCACTCAGCCCATCTTCCTTCTGGAAGGAAGGCACCTGCCTTTCAAGGGCTCAAGCCCAAAGCCATAGAGTTGTCCTGAACCCCTCTGGTCTTCTCCCCACCCCGCGTTCCATCCATCAAGGACTTCTGCTGACTGTCCCTTCAAAGCACGCACAGCGCCTGACCGCCCCTCACCGTCTCCACCCCTACCACCGGTGTGAGGCCCTGTCACCTCTGCCTGCCTGGAATGTCCTCCTGATGGGGCCCGCCACTTGCATCCTTGATCCCTTATCTACCTGCCTCATGGCAGCCGGTGGGACCCTGTTACAGCCTGAGTCTCAGCACAGCTTTCTCCCATCAGAACCGTCTCATGGCTCTCCCTCTCACCCAGAGACAAAGCCACAGTCTTTACGATGTCCTTCATTCAGGCCCCCAGAAGTCATGGTCTTCTCGGTTCCTCGACATTCCAGGAATGCTCCCACCTTAGGACTTTGCTTGGCTGTTTCCATAGCCTGAAAGACTCACCCCCAGATGCCTCACGGCCAACTGCCCCCCAATGTCACCTTTTGGATGGCAGCTGGCCTGACCTCACAGGCTTCCGACTCCCTCTGGCTCTGCCCCGTTTTGTCCTCCATAGTCCTTTGCACCTTTGAACAGAAGGCGTGGTTGGCTCACTGAAGTTAAAGAACGCAAGGCCCAGGGAGCAGCAATCTTTGTTCTGGGCTGTGTTCTTCTAAGCACCAGGGAGAGACCCTAACAGAGCAGGGCTCTGTAAATGCCTGTTGAGTGACCCACTGGCGAAGCAGCCTTCTGTTATGTATGGGGTCACATGGGTGACCTGATCTGGGAAGGCAGCAGAGTGCTGAGGGCAGCCCAGCAGCCACAGTGCCTCCATTTACCCAGATGGACCCTTCCATTGAGGTGGACATGCGGCTGCGCTCTGGGGAACGACAGACCAACCTCTGCACCCCCTGCTGCTGTGGGGACTGTGTGTCAGCAGGCCTGCCGCCAGGGGGTGACGGGAGGATGGGCTGCCCGGGGACTTGAGAAACTGGAGGGCTGCCACCCCGTCAGTCCCATCTCCCTGACCCCGGGGCCCTCTGCCTGCTGCCCGTGTCTCCTCTTTTCTCTTCAAATGTGCCTCTGTGTCTTTCTGCTGCTCCTTCTCCCTTCTCCCTAGAGCCTCCCCACTGCAGAGCTTTCTGTCTCTCTCTGCTTTTGGGTTTCTCCATATCTGGGTCTCTGTGTCACCGTCTGTTTTCTCCTCCGTTCCGCCTTCTCTTCCCTTGTCCGTTTTCCTCTCCCTCCGAATCCTCCCCTTCCTTGCCTGAAATCACCACCTCCCTCCCACTCTGGTTTCTTCTCTTGGTCTCTGGCCTTTGGGGGGCAGTCTTCTGTCCAGGGGAGAGTCCTGGATCTCTTCCTCCTTGGCCCCTGGTACGGGTTTCCACCTGTGATGACTCTGATTGACCCTAGCCATTGGTCAGCCTGGTCCTTCCAGTCCCCTTGTCTCTCTAGAGCTGGCTCTGCCAACGCTCTGACCCACCCAACCACCCACCCGGGGTGACCTTGTCCCAGCCCCACAGTGTTGGCCTGTCTGATGCCCCACAGCCCTTGCCAGGACCTGGGACTTTTTTGCTTTCACCAGGGTGACCATCTGCTAATTTTCTGAGGCTCTTGTGTAAATGGGATAGTCCTCTCTGAATTATAAAAACTCGCCTGTACCTCCTTCACCCTGGGCCGGAACTTTCCATCCCCAGATCCTCCGAAATGATTCCTTCTCGTGTTAAGCCCCACCTACCTTCCTCTTTTCTGGCCGGCGTTTCAGATAACTTCTTGAACACTGAGCACCAGTCTGTGTTGCATTTGCTTTGATTCAGCAACTTTTAAATCTGGTGTCCTTGCCGGTTCTTCCTTTGCCCAACCAGTAGATGTTTACTCCTGCTATTCCATGACAGCGGAATCGTGGGGCACACAAGGGCTCCTCTCCTTTCAGGGGTTTGTTTCACTTGGAAGTATTGTCAGGGACTTGAAGGCAGCAGAGCAGGACTGTCTGGGCCCCCAGATGAGGCTGAGAAGAATGAGGTGTGTTTTCCTTTTCTCTCCCCCGAACCCCCTCCTCTTCCTTCTCTGGTACGACCACTGCTTAATTGTCTATTTTTGTCATTCTCCCTTGGAAAGGCATCCTTTCTCTCCCTCCTCACCCCCACCTGCCAGAGGGGGATTTGCTGGAAGCTTGTCATGTACTTTAATGGGATCCTGTCCACGATGGGGCTTCATGGATTGGAGGACATAGTAATTCAGGGTTTACAAGGACTGACTCAGGTTCCATGGACAGACAGGGCAGCTCACGGTGCTGGGCAGTGTTTCCTATTAGCTCACACTTCTCTGACTTCTAACTGACACCACCCCCGCCAAAAACTCCAATTTTGCTCCCAGATAAGTATGAGCGGGAGCGTGCTTGCCTCTCTCTCCATATGCCTTACTCACTCCCTGGCTTTCTCACAGGCCCGGAGCTCATCTTCTTAGAGGATGACAGTGCGTTAGGCTGCAGGAGTTTCCTCATTGTATTCTGGTCAGGCAGTATTTCCACTGCTCTTGAATGCTGGCTGTGATAGGCAACTCACTACCTTTTAGGGGTAGGCTCTTTGGTTGAGACTATACGTTGGGGTTACACAGATGCACCATATATGGCTTATGTCATTGCCACATTTACTTAACCTCACAAAGTCTCAGTGTCCCCTTTTCTTAAAAGGACAATGAAGAGAACAGCTTTCAGGATGTTGTGAAAAGTCAGGAGGTAATGCAGGGAAAGTGCTTATCACAGTGCCTGATGCTTTGTAAGTGCCCGGTGAGTGTTAGCTATTTTATTAAAGGCAAAGGCAGCCTTTGCATGGTTCTGAAAGGAAATTGGCCTCCCAACAAGTTGAAGAGTACTGGCTCCTGCCGCTTGGAGCTATAGATACAAAAGGCATGTAATATCTCCTGCATAGGACGGGCCTTCAGATGTTTGAGGACAGCTTTCGTGTCCCTTCTAAATCATCTCTCCTCTAATTTAAGTATTCCTGGTTTCATCACCTATCCCTCATCCTTTTCATGATTTTCGGGCCCCTTGCCATCTGGGTCACTGTCCTTTGTACCCACTTGCCAATGCACTTCCAAAAATGGAGACGCGAAGGTACGGCTACAAATCTGGTCCGAGCTGCCCAGGGTACAAATAGGATCCTTTTGCCCTTGATCCGGATGCCACGGACAGTCAAAGCCTTCAATTTGTGTACATGGGGTGTCTGGTGATTGGTTGACTTGGTGGCCTGTGACCAACTAAAAACTGATTTTCCCATGAACCTCTCGAGTCCGCTTTCGTCACACTGGCCGAGTTAATTTTTTGAACCGAGGCAGGATGGGTGTTGTCCCTGCTCAGTTGCATCGTATTTATTTCGGCCCCAAATGTAGGTCAAAAATCTGTCTTAAATCTCATTAAGGGAATAGATAACACACGTCCATATTTAGAAGTCAAATAATGTAAGAAGGTAAACTGTGAAGGGTTCCCATGCCACCCCATCTGCCCGACCCTCTTTATCCCCACATAGGAGATGACCACGTGCCAGGTGTCTTGTGTTTCCTCCTGGGCTTTCTTTACACAGGGACAAGCCAATATCAATACTGGTTCTTGTATATCACCTGGTTCTTACATGAACAGCAGCCTGGGGACACACTACCTGAAAGCTCTGCCTTTCTCACCTAACAATGTCCGAGACCCTTTTGAATCTCCAGTCTTTCAACTGACATAGCTTATATCTACCAAACTTAAGGCATTTGTACACAAAGTAAGGATGTCTTCAACGTCTTGATCCGCGTTGCTGATAGAAACCTACAGAGCCCAGGGACCTGTCACTGTGGATATGCCCCAGGCCTCTGTACAACTAACTGGGCCAATTCCCAGCCCATTTTTCTCCTTTTTCTCAGGAATAATGCTCAAGTATGTCAAACAGCTCGCTAGAGAACTAGGTGCATGGAGGTTTCTTGATTCATCATTCTACAACAGTGGTTCTCAACCAGAGAAGATCTTTCCCTAGGTTGTCACCTCCCCTCGGTTGTCACTACTGAGTGTGTGTGTGTTGAGGGTGGGTGTGCGGCCACTAGGATCTAGCAGATAGAGGGTACAGGGGGCAGCCAAACAGCCTAGCCCACTAGGAGGGCCCTGTGTCCCCACTCACATATGCAACAAAGAATTATCAGGTGTAAATGTCCATAGCATCAAGGTTGAGAAACCCTAACCTAGAACCTTACCAGAATAAAAACACTCTTCAAGATTAATTTGGCGCTACCTGGTCTGAATGAATCTTGTTGATTGTTAATAATCACCATTTTCCAAAAGTTACATGAACATACAATTCTTTTTTGGCAAGAGAGACTCCTCTGATTGAATGAAAAGTCATCTAGACCCTCCAGTCTCATGTCGGCAGTCCCCAGATTAGGGGTACTGCTCCTCTCATGGGGGAATAAGTTCCTCCAGGGCTGTCCTATTCCATGGAGATAGCTCAACGTGGGACTTTCCTCTCTAGAGTCTTCTCTCCTCTTTCCGGGACTGCTCACATTCCTAGTGAGGGCTTCCGTCCTGGCTTCTCTCCCTGCAGTGTTCCCCTGCCCCAGCCAGGAATGGCACAGAACCTCTGCCAAGTGAGGGAGTCTTATAGAAATGCCAGTAACAAGGGGACAGGCACAGGACAGCAGCTCTCTTTCCCTCTTTAGATGTGCCCATTTCTCACTTAGAGAGGTATCCTCAGACAAACATCTCAAAAGCCTCGACAAATGGGGGGGAAAGCAAAGCACCCCCCCCACATCACTTTAGAAGTCTGTCTAAAGAGAATTGAGTTGAAGCTTTAAAGAGGGAGCCATTGGTGTCAGTAGAGCCCAGTGCCCCGGGTCCCCCACGGAGACCGTGGTGACCAGAGCTCCCAGCCAGGAATGGTCCATCTCGCGTTCAGTGAGCTGCCGTTGTATCCAAAATGTGGTTAGGGTCCTCTTCATTCAGGGGTAAATGGAACGTGGACCCAGCTCTCGAAGAGCTTGCAAGAAGCAATCGGTGTGGCAGGAAGGCATGAACTTGGGACAGAGCTGAATCCGAATCCCACGGAGATGGAGAGACTGTATTAACTGAATATGGGGCTTTAATGCCCAAGGTATCAGCTTCCCCTCTGCAAGAAGGGAGATAGCAGCAGCGAGCTCGTGGGTGGGTAAACGAAATGAGAATAAGCATGTGAGATGCTTCGCGCGCATAGTGAGCGGTCAATAGCGTAGCTATTATCCAGCACTCTAATATCCTAGTGCAGATTTTCGACACAGAATCTGATAAGCACTGAATAAAGGCATAAACAAAGGACAATGGGTACATAAAGGAAGAGTCATTGAAGCAGTCAAAGTGATTTTGAAGAACAGTGAACTTGGAATTGCTGCGAGAGCGGCCTTTCAGTCAGTCCCTCCTCCGTCACTCAGCTGCATCAATAAGGATGCTTGGTTTCTCTCATCTCCGTTTTTCTGTCTGTAAAACGGAGACAGTGGGACCTACCCAAACAACAGTAAGTATGAAATAAGTCCACAGTTATTTTGAGTCTGGCGTCAAGCTCCCATCAGGGAGACTTCTTGAAACAGGTGGCATTGGATCAGAGCCCCGAGGAGCAAGGAGGTCTTTCGCAAGGGCAAAAAGGACCAAGAGCTGAGCAGGGCGGGGAATCCTGAATGTTTGCGGGACTCTCCAAGATTGAGGAACGTACGCTTTGGGGATCAGACAGACGTAGGTCAAGTTCTGTGGCGTCTCTAAGGCTCGGTTTCTTTGTCGGCCAGCGGGTGGACGTGAGTAGTCAGTGAAGTAATGGATGAGAGCTCTTAGCTGGGCGCCAGGCGTGTGGGAAGTGCTTAATGGGCTGTCGCCGTTGGACCGGTGGCCAGGGGCTTGATCTTGGCACTGGAAAGTCCAGGCGGGCTAGTTGTCATTGGACGAAGGAGGAGGCCAGTTGTTGGGGCACAGGAAGCCATCACCGGCTTTTGAGAAAAGTGACACGATCCAAACTATTTTAGGCTAACACTTGGCAAGTGTGGAGGGGAGGCTGGTGAGGAGGGCGCCTAGAGGCCAGGAGACCAGTTGGCCGGGGAGAGTGGGCTGCCCTTGAGGTTTTATCCTTTCTTTACTTTGGACTCTAGGGCAAAGCCACAGAGACTCTGTGAGGCCTCAGGCTCACAGCTGGGCTGGGCCCAGGTCCTGGTTGGGGGAGCTCGGAGTTCCGGCCCCTCCCTGTGGACTCTCTTCCACCACCCTCACCAGCTCCCTATGACAGCTGCGGCTCCCACCCCCAGTCCCTGTTTGGAGCAGTGATTAATACAGGTTTAAAATAATCTTTGTCTTCTCCCTTTGTCCGCCCCCAGCACAGCCGCTGCTCTCCTCCCATCCCCCACCCCCTCGCTGGCCACACCTCAGACACCAGCCTCAGGGCAGCTTGGGCTTGGGGGCCTGTCCTGGCCCACCTGCCAAGTCTCCTTCCCGCACTGCCACCCCACTCTGCTCCAGACCCAGAACAGACACCAGAGCTTCGCTTCCAGGCCCCTTCTTGGCCCTGGAGCCCACAGGGGTCTGTTCCGCAGGGGTCCTGGGCCAGGACTGGGAGACACTGGCAAGAGATGATCTCTCCTTGCTAACACTGACCTCCAGAAGCATAGGAACCCTGCCTGATGAACGTACAAACTATCCAATGTGAGTGCTAGTCAGTTCTTACACACTTGGGATGAGGGTGGGGGGAGCAACCCTGTGCCTCAGTTTCCCCATGGATCCTCTGACTTTTCTTCCTTCCCAAAGAACTTTTTTTTTTCATTTCTTCACTGATGCTCTTCAGTGGAGGGTGTGGATAATGTCATCCCATTAAACCGATGAAGAAAATCAAAGCTCAGAGAAGGTAGGTGGCTTCCCCAAAGGTCAGAGCCAGCAACAGAGTGCAGGGGACAACCCCCAAAGCAGCAGCTCTGTGTCCTGGAGTGGCCACCCACCTGCCTCCATTCAGAGCTGCTGGGTCTCCATTCATATTTCTTCAGTACGCCGGGATACCAGTTACATCCCTCCTCTGCCTGGAATAAAGTGCGTAGTCTGAAAGTCTGAAAATTGGGAGCCACGTGACTCTGAGGTTAGCACGGTGCTTTTGTCTCGCCCCAGCCATGTATGGTTAGATTCAGGGAAGGACATGTGGACACGGACAAGGCCAAAGAATGGAGAATTATTAAAATGTGAAGTCACAGGGTATTATAGTTCAAAGGAATGCAGAGATATCTACTATACCTCCAGTATTTTACAAAGAGGGAAACTGAGGCCCAGAAAGGGGAAGGGGGCCCTGAGAGGCCCACAGCGGCAGGATGGTGGGCTTTCTGCCCTGCCTGGCCCAGAGGCTGCCCTGGACTGTCCCTATGTCATGTGAGGTGTAGATGATGTCACCAAGGTCTCTCCCTCATGGCGATCTTGACAGTGACTTAGCTTAAAGAGAATTTGTTCCCTGTAATCCCCACCCCCCGCACATAGTAGCCAGAGTCAGAGGGGTTAGGAAAGAAAGTCACATGTCAGGTGAAGGGGCAAGCTGTCCCAGAGTTACATCTGAGAAATGAGACGAGAGAAGCCGCGTATCGGCAGCTCGTGGGGCTTGAGCCGGCGCAGCCCTGGGCAGGTGCTCCCTGGGTTGCCAGGCTGAACTGTGCATCTGAGAACACAAAAGGCACGTTCTGCGCTCTGTCTGGTGGGAGAGAGCCGAGGAGTTCACGCCCGTGCTCAGACAGAGCCGACAAATGCCAAGTTAATCCCAGATCGCTTGCTCGGGATTAAAAAAAAGGTGGAGGTGGGGAAATGTGTCACTTCAGGTAGGAAAGGGAGACAGGAGTGTGTTTGATGGCCTGGATGGAGTCAGGCTAAATATTTAATGTTCTTGACAGGGACCTGGAGGGGGCCATCCCTCTCTCTAAAGAGTGACACACGGGGCTCCTGGATGAGGAGACAGCGCTGTTTCCAACTGCCTCTTCAGAGAAAGGCAGAGAAAGGGGCCCCATTGGGAAATGCAGCAGAGGACCAGGGAGCAAAGGGCCAGTGCTGCTGGAGGCTGGAGGCAGAGAGGGCCAGGACCAACTGAGAGCTCCCTTTATTAAAAAAATAACGGTTCATTCTTTACATTTGGAATAAAAACCTGTTGTAATCACCTAGCAGTGGGAAAGCAATTTCCAAGCAGCTTTATTGTTCGGCTCCCCAACCAAATGTGCAAGGAAACATCCACCCGGGGATAGCAGGAGTAAAGACACACGGCAGTAACGATGATATTTAAATGTTTCCACAGTAGAAATTTCAATAAGGTTTAAATGAGCCATAAGTTGATTTCTCTCTGGATTATTTTTTTCCTCCTCCTCCTTTATTACTTAAGACACTGTGCTCCTACCCCGTATTTATACGGTACTAGCAAAGAAGTCCCAGCAGAAAACTTCAGAATCCCTCGGAGGGCCTCTCTCCTAATCCATGCTCCTAATCCCAAGGAGATGGGCATCTCCCATCCACCCAGGACATCAGTCAGGTGAGCTCGAGGCCCTGGGGTGTCACCCTAGAGCCCAGAGACATCCAGGTGGATTCCGCCCGGGGTTGACCGAACTCTGCTCAGAGCCCCATCAGTTGCTGCCAATGTATAACCCGGTGAGAATAAATAAGCTTCCATAACTCAGTGCATAAGTTCTTGATGATCAAGACCACGTCTAGGTGGGGCTCCGAACCTGGCAGTGGGTAATGCCTGCAATCGGAATATTTTGCATCTCCCCCTATTTTGGGCCTATGTAAATTTCCTTGACTTCCAGGCAAGTTCTAGGCTTAGAGGGGGAGACGAAGAAGGATGAACTATTTCACCAACCTATAAATACATAATAATAGTGTTCAGTGCTACCATAGGACATACACTTTGCTACTCTCTCCATATCCATACGTGCACATTAATTCATCTTATCCTCACGACAGACAACCCCAAGACCAGTTACCACTCTCATCATCCCATTTTTCAGATGGGGAAAGCTGAGGCACAAGGAGCTTAAGTAGCTGGCGCCAGATATCCTAGGCAGTCAGTGTCAGAGCTGGGATTGACCCAGACAATGGGCATAGTGCTCATCCTCTCTGCCTCCTTGCCTCTCCAGGCCACCCCTGGAGTCACCCACTCAAGTCTGCACTGCAGAAACATTGAATTGCCTTAGAATGAAAGTATTTGAGATCTTCTGGAGGAGCCAACCCTGGAACAAATGAGTGGGCAAGCTCATGGTGATACCTTCCTCCAAGACTTTGAGGGGCTGCATGTCTGGATGTCCGGATGAGAACCTCTCCTCCCGGCAGCATGAAACTGGCAGAGACAGCCCTCTTGAAGGCAACCATTGTCTTCTCCAGACTATACTTGTGTCTGGACACCCAAGCAGGCTTCTCTCTGCAAGGCTGAGATAAAGCATGTTCAAACTTTCACACCATATGGTTCTTTTCAGCCCTTGCAGCACATACAGAGCTGGAAAGAAGGAAGAGCTCTGAGTACGGGCTTTAATTTCAAGCTTTGAAAACCAGGCCATATCTAGGAATATTTGGCCGGATAAAGTGCCTCTGTGCTGAGTTTTCTGCTCAAGCCTGCATTTCAGGGGCCATTAGAGTAATCCCTGGAAGCGGAGAGGCGAGAATGTAAATGAATTGACTTGGAACCTTCCCTTGCACTCAGAAATCCAACCCACCAAGCTCCAAGCCAGGTCCCCGCCTGTGAATATTTATGGTGCTTCTATCACTCAGGATTTTCCAGAGAAACAGAACCAATAGGATATATATATTTCTTATAAGGATCTGGCTCATACAATTGTGGAGACTGAGAAGTCCCAAGATCTGCAGTCTTCAAGCTGGAGGCCCAGAGAGCTGAGGTGTGGTTCCAGTCAGAGTCTGAAGGGCCTAAGAACCAGGGGAGATGGGAGCGTAAGGTCCAGAAGAGCCGCTGTTTCAGTTCAAGTCTGAAGGCCCGAAAAGACCGGTGCCCCAGTTTGAATCATCAGACAGGAGGAGTTTTCCTATAATTTGTGGGAGGGTCTGCCCTTTTGTTCTTCAGATCTTCAGCTGATAGGGTAAGGGCCAGTCACACTGCGGGGGGAGGTATTACCTGCTTCACTCAGTCTACCGTACAGAGGTTAGTCTCATGCAAAATACCCTCGCAGACATACCCAGAATAAAGTTTGACCAAATGTCTGGGCACCTAGTGTCCCACTCAAGTTGACCCATAAAATTCAGGCCCTGCCTGAATGTACCCAGTTGCTCATTCTCTACCCCTTGCCCTCCCACTGATGCTCGAGGAGGCGGGAGTGTGGGGAGACTGCTTGGAGCGTCCTGTTGGCTTTCCTAATGAGGCCGTCCTATCTGTTGGCTTCCTGCATCTGTTGTCTTCGGCAGCCAGCTGTGTGGGTTACAGCACGAGCCTATGACCATGGGAAGACCTCTCTCCCCTTCTTACCCTCTTCTTTTCCTTCCCAGACCCCACACTACCAGGAGCAATGGAGCAGAGTCCCCAAGGACAGGGAGAAGGGTCCACACATGGGTTCTGCCTTGTCATAGCCTTGGGCCTCAGCCCCTCACACGCTGGACAGGGGGCTGCTGGAGGGGAGTCTCCCCTTGGCTCAACCTCTGAGCTTGTGCTGACTTGAGGCCCCATGTCTTATTAGGCATAATAAGGCCATATTGTGGCTGGCAGGAGGGAAGCTCATTTCACACTCTGGGAAATGGGACTCAGCAAAGAGACAGGAAGAGGTTTCACGTACATGCTTCTCTGCCTGCGAGTCTGGAAGTTGGCAGTGGCCACCAGCCAGAGGAATAGTACCAACATCTCTTTCCAGTAACCCGAGATGGCAGTGAGGCTCGTCTGGGGCTGCTGTGGCAGGCATACCTCCTCCTGCACCGACTAGCCATGTGACCTTGGGCAAATCCTTTCACCTGGCCATGCCTTCGCTTCCTTGTTTGAGAAAAGACGAGAATAATAATACCACTTAACTCCATAGCATTGTGCCGGTGAGGACTAGATGAATGTGTATATATTTAAATGGCTTTTAAAAACGCCTGGCACATGGAAGGGGCGCCCCAGAATGTTAGCAATTATTAATATCTATCAACCTCCTTTCGCTTCCAGAGATTTGGAGATGCGGTTTTCTGCTAGTGGAATATACACGGCCAATTTAAAGTCCTAGGCTGCCCTATCCCTCCACCCCCCCGACCCTTCCCAGCTACCACCACCCCACCCCCATCCCCATGTCCACCCCCACCCTACCACCCCCGCCAGATGATGTGTACTCCAGGGAAAGGAACTTACTCAAGAGGAAGGTCAATGATTCTTTCCCTCTGCCCTTACTACGTGTCCTGAGGCTGTGCGGGTCCACAGCCACCGGCTTGGTGGTCTTGGGAATAATACGTAACGTGCTCCGTTATTACACAGATCCAGCCTGGATAACCACCAAATGGCTGTGGATCCTTGGTACACAAGTTAGACCCACATCCGTTACCCGCTCATCCCCCCACTCCCTCCCTTGCGTAGTCCTCCTTGGGCTCTCCTCACTCCCTCCGTTCACATTGAAAGTAAAGGATCTACTCCTTTCCCGCAGGCAACAGAGCATCTTCTCCCCGCCTCCCCATCCCCAGCCCCCCCCCCCACTTCTCACGTGTGTGCCCACAGGCACCCTGCAGACACCGGTTCAGTGGAGTTTCAAGCATTTTGGGGGGCAGGCAAATGTAAGACGTAGAGAAATCTCATCCTCTGTCCGTTAGAGACTGCTGGCACAGAGACCTGTGGTTTTGCTGTCCGCAGTTTCTGTTACCCGTGGTCAGCTGTGGTCCAGAGATGCATGATCCTTCTGATGTATGGTCAGAAGGTGGAGCGTAGCCTAATCTGACATCACGGTGCCTCCGTCATTCACCTCACTTCTCACATACACATTTTGTCATCTCACATCTTCACAAGAAGAAGGGTGGGTATGGGGCAATGAGATGTTTTAAGAGAGAGATCACATCCACATTACTTGCAGTATATTGTTATAACCGTCCTAGTCTACTCCCAGTTACTGCTGTTTATCTCTTACTGTGCCCAATTTGTAAATTAAACTTTATTAAACAGAGACAATTTGTAAGCTCGGCGCATAGCGGGCACTTTTCTAAATACATCTGAACGGGTGAGGGAACAAAGGAACAGGAGAGCCCTGGGACAGGACCCCAATCAGTTCAGGGAGGGGTGGAACCATCCTACCTGGAGAGAGAAAGATGGGGAGGATCCCAGGATCCTGGGGGTGGGGGGAGCGGGGAGAGGGGGTGGGCAGTGCTGGCTCCCTGTGCGAGTCAGACCAGGAGGTGAGTGTTGACAACTTTATCTCCTCCTTCACTTCTGGGCAGGACACACAGATTCCCATCTTTCTTCCTCTTTCTATAGATTTCCGTCTGCTCTTCTTCCTCCCCTTCTGGCCTTGTCTGCTTCAGGAAGGGCATGGTCAAAAGGGGAAGAACAGAATCTGTCTCTTCCCTACCCTTCAGTTGTCTGAAAATAGTAACTAATCCCCAAATCACTTTCGCTGGGCCTCAGAAGTCCTGTCTTCGAGCAGAGTGAACATGCCTGGTTTTGTTTTATGTGGAGTTAAAATCCACTCACAGAAGTGGCCTGGAAGTAGGGGTGACAGATCATGGGGCTTTGCACCGTGGGAATGAAAATGGGTCTAAAGAGGGGTTGAAATGGATCAGCTACACACTAGGCCGGGGCCAGAGCAGACCCCTAGGAACGTGGAGAACCTCGTAAGCGCTCGGCTCATGCAGGCTTTGATTGCCTGGGCCTCTGCCCCCTCCTGGGGTTTGTCCTGAATCAACGCCATGCAGTGGCCCTTGGAATTACAGAGTGTCTGAACTGAAAAAGATCATTTCCCAGGTGTGGAAACTGAGGCCCAGGCAGGGGAAAGGACACTCCCAAGGGCACAGCGCAAGTCAGGAGTAGGGGTCCAGGCTGGCGGTCACTCAGAAATACCAGCTTAGTGGCTGTGGCCTGCGGGCTGGCAGCTTCACCTGAGGAAGAGAGAGATTTGGGGGCTAGCTAGGTTACCCACCCGTTGAGTCACAGACTTCCTCGGTCTGTGTGTTTTTGAGCTTTCCTGCCGGGTCTGGTACCCACATCTGAGCAGAGAAGGCAAGCGGCAGACAAGCTCACTGGCCCTGGTTTCCCCTTCTCTCCATGAACATCCATCAGCCACAGTTTCATGTTGAATGGGGCTGCAAGGAACTTCAAGGCTGAGATTATTACATTTTGTACATTACACTTCTGCCAGAGAGCTAAAAATACCCTCCTGTGGTTGCTAAGTGCAGGTCTAATGGTTTTCCTTAGAGGGAAGAATGGGAATCTAGTTTCTGTGAATCTGGAGGCCCCGTGTCCAGGGAAATGCAGACATGGACATTGCTGGAGCAGGTCGTAGAGCACCCCTGGGGGAGGAGAATCTAGGGACAGGCCCAGAATTCCCTTCTCCTAAGCATCAGGGTAGATCTCCAGGGACTGCTGTCCACAGAAGTTATGGATCCCTGGGAAGAATATAGCTCCTGTGGAGAATTCTCCCTCATCTGCAGACACCCCTCCCTTTGAACTCTGGCTTTCTGAATATTCATTCTTTTTTTTTTTAAGATTATTTTATTTATTTATTTGACAGAGAAAGAGATCACAAGTAGGCAGAGAGGCAGAGAGAGAGGGTGAAGTAGCCTCCCTGCTGAGCAGAGAGCCCGATGTAGGGCTCTATCCTAGGACCATGAGATCATGACCTGAGCAGAAGGCAGAGGCTTAACACACTGAGCCACCCTCATTCTTGGAGATAGCCTTCTTATTTGTGCACAAAGGCTCATCCCCATGGTAGCACCTACAGTGGAGATATTTTAAGGGGAAAGAGATTGATTTAGGGAAATCGAGCAAGATCTTAGCAACAGCTTACCTTGCCTTCCTAGAGACCTGGTGAAGGGGCCTAGGCTATCTCTCACTTGATAAATTAGTACCAGACTTACTCAGCACACTGCCCACCTCCTCTCACCAGGCACAGCACTCCCTTGGACTACAGACAAGACGTTGATCTCTGTTTTAACCAATACATCAGAACTCCTAAATCCAAGGAGGATTTGGGGTTTGGGCTCAGTGAATCCTTGGGGATCCACACCCTGACATTCACATGAAGTTGCCTTTCCCGGCCAGCCGGGGCTGATGAGTGGCCCCAGAGGTCTCATGAGAAGTTGTTTGGGTGGCAAGGGAGGTTGGCCTGGACCAGGGTGTTTGAAGCAATGTTGCAGCAGCTCACAAAAGAGAGGCCCTGGGGGCTAGTCAGATGTCGCTGTGCGCTGTGCTTGTGGGGCTGTCAGTGGCTGCCAAGCAGAGAGCTGTGTGCTCAGGAAAAAAAAAAAAAAGGTACATGTGTCACTGCTGGGGGGATTGGTTTTCTCTTGCTCATTTTGTTCTGGGGAGCACAGATGAGCTCACCCCTTGCTTAAGCAATGCTCATCAACACAAAGTTCATGTTAAACTCCTTTCTTGGAAAAAAAAAAAAAGGAAGTGGGACAACAATTCAACAATTCTTTATAAGTAAGAACTATAAGCTCGCGCTTGACTCACAGCCCTTGGCTCTGAAATGCTTTCTCCTCTCCCTTAAAAATCAAGCCTGCCTTCCCAGGATGGCTCTCTGCCCCCTTGGTAGAAGACAGACCCTTTCAAGAATGGGCGAGATGCTCCAAAGGCAATTCTCCCCGAAAAAAACAAACAAACAAAAAAAAAAAAACAGAACTTCCAGGGACGTCTTAAGGAGCAGCTCCGTCCCAAGGTAAATATTCTGAAGCAACAGCACAGTCGAATATGTGTGTGTTCTCAGGTGCTTGTGAAAACCCTGGCTCACCACGCCTTCTCATTGGCTCCCTCCGATAGGGCGAGCGGTGGGGTGATTCGTTCAAAACGGTGGGTAACCAGAAAGCTCACTGTAGTTTGACGTCCAACGTGTGGTGGGATCGGTAGATATTGTCCGTATCTTACAGCATGTTTGCCTCCCTAATTACGTTTTGCTTCAGCCGGTATGGAAATGAGCTGGCTGCCTATGAGGGCGCACCAGTTAATGGTTGGGTCAGGCTGCCTGGAAGCTTTGTAGGTACGCGGAGCAGTGGGGAGAAGCTCACCGGATTTCACGCAGCCGACAGGCTGCTCACCCAGTGTGTAATCCACCTGGGTATAATCGAGTGTTGGCTGTGATCAGATTCATTAGCAGCCCAAGAATTAAACCTACCCCCTCATCCCCGCCCCCGGCCAGTTCTTCTCCCTTCTCCCGGCTCGTGCCAGATATTTCCTGAGTCTTGAGTAACGGGAGGCTGCCAAGCAGGCAGCTTTGCCTCGGTGGCAAGGGGGCTAATCTATATTCGCATATTAACCATACTTCCCAGTGAATTTCAATAACTTGGAAATGGGCATCTAGCAGCTGGGAAAGAGAAAGCATGTTAAGTGCTCAAAACAAGTCTATAATAAGCATCTGCTTCAAAGAGACCCTCTCCAGCCAGATGCCCTGGGCCTGACTAGGGCTCTGGGCTGGGGCCGCAGCTGCACATTAAAGTACACGTAGCCTGTCTTTCCAGGTGGAGCGGGCAGCGTTTTTCCCCGCCGTAGAATGGAGCTGACCCAAACAGGCAGTCTCTCACTCATAAAGTAGAATTTCCAAGCCAGACTTCATTCTGCCCACGGACTCCTGCCCCCAAGTGGGGCTACTCATTTAAGACTTTCTCTTCAGAAGTTTCTCACCCAGTAATTCCTGCCAGCTGTCACACCACACGGGTCTTGTGCCACACGCCACACCGTCACCTGGTTTCTATGTGGCTAGGCAGGCAGTCCTAAGGAGAGTGCGTGCCACCGCTGTCCTGGCCGCATATGTCTCTTCTTGCCCAAGTGCCCTCATCCTTTGCACCCCCCACTCCAACCACACACTCCCCCCCCCCCCGCCGCCAACAGAGGGCACAGTCATTTTAAGGCAGGACAGGCTGGAACACTGCACAAGGTGACGGTGTCAGTGGTGGATGGCCCAGGACTGGATCAGCGTTCTTACCTGAAGTTTCATGGGGCACTGGGAGGCATAGGTCAGAGGCTAGTGGGGAAACTGACCTTTTGTGGGGAGTGGGGGTGGAGACCAGGCACAGCTTTGAGTGCAAAGGATCAGAGGCAGGAACAAAATGCAGGCTGCGGAATAGGAGCTGGGAGTTTAGACAAGCATCAAAGCAAAAGCAGCGCCAAACACCTTATCTGGCCCAGAGAAAGTCCAGGCTGTGTTTGTTGAATGAATACGTGAATGAATGATAAGGGAAGAGGAGTCACGATGGTCAGATTGTTCCTAAAACCATGGAGGCACCTGCCTGTGTAAACTGGTGAACGTGTTCAGGGGGTACATAGGAGTGGACAGTCTGACTTAAAGAGCCTGATGTGCGCTTGGTGATAACTTGCTTTCGCTTTGATAAGAATCCCAGATCGAAGCTCTATAAGTGCTGTTGATTAATTGTCTGGCACAAGGATTCCTTGTTTTCCAGTATCTCGCACCCTCAGATCCTTTAGCTTACCCAAAAATTTTGCTCCCCGTTCATAAAAAACAAATACACTTTCCCCTTCAAAAAAATTTAAATTTAAATTAAAAAAAAAAAAGAACAGCACTCCTACAGTCCCTGTGTTTCTGTCCGTGACTTTGTGGAAGAGTGCGCATACCAGCATTCCCCAGAGTGAGCCTGGTAGAACGCCATTCCATGGAATGGTAATAGTAGAAAGGTTTGCACGTCCAATAAATTTAGAAAACATTGATTTAACCAAATTAAACAGGTTTCTTCAGGGCAGGGCTCCTGGGGCTTTAATATACTCATCTGCTTTCCTAAAAGGAGAAATGCCACATTGACTTAACCTCAGAGCCCTTCTCCGTACCCTTCTCGCAGGACAAGGGTTCTGCTCAACAGGCTCTGGAAATCCAGTCTTTCCTTCTCTTCTTCTCTTCATTGCCTGGGATCCCTTATCTGTAAAATAAGGAGCTAAACGTACTCACCTCAGAGAGTCCTCGTGGAGATTAAATGAATTAGCGCATGGAATGTGTTTAGAAAGTGACTGGCAGGGGTGCTTGCTCAGCGGGTTAAGCGTCTGCCTTTGGCTCAGGTCACAATCCCCAGGGTCCTGGGATGGAGCCCCATGTCAGGCTCCCTGCTCAGTGGAGAGTCTGCTTCTCCCTCCACCTGCCACTCCCACTGCTTGTGCTTGCTCTCTTTCTGTCAAATAAATAAATAAAATCTTGAAAGAAAGAAAGGAAGGAAGGAGGGGTGAACCTGGCAGTAACCATCAAATACATGGTTTTGTTATGTTTTTATTATTATCTTTATGATGATTATTCTGGCTTTTTTTTCATCTGGCTCTGCCTTCACAACTGCATCAGCCTTGCTCCCCTGATAGTCACTGGTCACTTCTCAGCCCCTAGATCTCTGCCCTTGGCCTCTGGGCAGCAGCTGATGTCCAGCTCCCATTCCCTCATGCTTCACCCTCCCACCTTGGACTTCGCTTCAAGTCCTCTGCCTCTTGTCCTCCCCCTCTTGTTGCTCCACAAAGGCCATTGGTCCTTTGCTTCCTCCTTTCCTCCACTTGAAAAACTTGAGTTTTACCCAAGAACTGTTCGTTGGCTTTTCCTTGCTCTTTCTCAACACTCTCTCCTTAGGAAATCATATCTAATTTCACAGCTTCATCTGCTAAACTTGGTGAAGGCAGAGGGTGCCCAAATGAATTTTCCATCCCCAGCTTCTCTCTTGAACTCCATGCTCTCCTTCTTTCCAGCTTTCATTCCCGACAGCCCCTCCAACTCACGGCTGGACCCCTCTAACCTTGCTCTTTCTTTCATGTTCCGCATTTCTCCTGGGGACACACTTGTCCTTTCCACCACCCAAGTTTGACCTGCCTCTTGCCAGGTCCTACCACTCATGTTACCATTCGGTTGCAAGCTCCCATCTGTCTGCATTTTCTCTGCCTCTTCCAAAATTCACTCCTTCGTTATTCCTTCACTGCCTTGACCATCACAACTTCTTAACTGATGCCTGGACACAGTCCATTTTACACAGTGCTTCTGGAATATTCTTCTAAAAAACAGTTCTCAGCATCCCATATCCTGCTTGAAACATTCAGTTACTCCCTACTACCTACAGAACAAGACTCAAGTTCTATCACAATATGGTCTCGGCCATCTTTCCGATTTTACGGCCATGACTACTCTTCACAAAGCCTTCCCTGCAACCCACTGGATTCCTCAACTTGCCTCACATATACCCTCCCCTCCCTACCCCCTGCCCCCCATTTCAATTGCTATTTCCTTCAGTCACGTTGTTCCTGCTATAGTTTACCTATTTCTCTCCTGTTCTCCTCTACTGGAGGTTATATTTCTTCAGGGCAGGATTCATGCCTGATTATCTCTGTTTCCCATCCGACATACTTTGCACAGCATAGTAGCTCAATAGATGTTTGTTTAATGAATGATAAATTGATGTATGGATGGTTGGATGGATGGATAGGTGATTGGACGGTGGCCACCTTTTTCCTCTTTTTGTTTGTGTGTGTGTGTTGTTGTTGTTTTTCTCTCACTAAGTACAATCTCACGGACCATCTTTGATAAGACACCTATAGATAGCACCATACTTATTAACTTTCTTGGCTGTCATTCCTGATTTTGGAGTTGGTGCTCCCCCTCCGCTCATCAAAGCCCTCTTAACAAGACAACCCAGCTGAAAGCTCTCTGAGCTGTGTCTGCCCTCACTTCCCCCCACCTTGAATGCCTAATGCTCATGTCTTTAAAATGGTACTGACACCAGCCAGCCCTCTAATTAAAGCCATGAGCCTTTATTATCCCTAGTAATTTCCTTTAGTGTCAAAGTGACCATCTGTCCTCTTAATTTGGGTTCAGTCTGATTCTGTGGCAGAGTGACTTTCGGGTCCAGCATCAGGATGAGGGAACTCAAAGTCAGACTGGTGGCTCTCAGTGTCCACCATGATCAGGGCCCCTCAACTGGGATTCCCATAGCTGAAAATCTTCCCAGTGAAGCCTGTGTCCATGGCCTGCTAGGAATTGTAAATCTTTATTTGTGAGATGTGCACTTAATGTCTGGGGGGGAGGGGATGAAGTAATAAAAGTGACTTCTGTGCTCTGGCCTGTTGGAGTTTGAAATTCCCACAGGTCCTGGAAGGTAATAAGACACTAGTAGTTAAGAAAACACATTCCAGAAGCAAGCTGCCAGATCCAAGTATTATAGTGTTCGGGATCCCGTCAGGAAGGAAGAACACACCGTAGGTATTTCAAACAGGGAGGATTCAATACAGGGGATTGGTTATACACCTGCTGGAGAGCTGGAAGAGCAAGGGAAACATTGTAGTAATCCAGTGATCAAAAATGCAACAAATGGCTACCACTCCTGGGACTTGGAGGACAGGAGAGAGGAGTTCCTAGAACCTGGAGCTCCAAGGAGCTGGTACTCAGACCTTGGAGGAACGAGTACCACTTTCAGCCACTGGTCCTCAAGGGTGTCTAGAAGCTGGTTCTGGGATGCCCAGAAGAGTTAGCGGTTGGAGTTGAGAGCTACTATTAGAGCTGCATTGACAGAAACAGGGGGAAAAAATTGGAAGGAAGGCCCCTCCTCCCTTCCTCCTGCTTTCCAGTCTCCTTGTAATGCCTGCGATCAGCAAAACCTAAAGAGAGCCAATTACCAAGGGAAGTCATGGGTCCAGCTTGGAGTAGAGAACAGAAAATGGATGGAGCTGTAGTAGCGAATAAGTCACTGGCACAAGTGTTTGTAGGCTCTGCAACCCTGGGCAAGGGGCTTATCCTCTTTGTGCTTCAGTTTTCTCATCTTTAAAATGGTAGTAAGCACCAGACCTCCTTCACAGGCTCTATGTGACTTGTAAACGAGCTAACACTTCACAAGCTCTTAGAGCAGTGCTTGGTATGTGGCAAGGGCTCGACAAATTTGACCTATTATGATTCTGCCTACACGTGTCTCAGTTAATCACTTTGTTTCCCATCCAGTAGTATATAGAATACAGTTATTCTCGATGTTGATTTTATATACACTATGTCAGTACCTGACTCTGTGTGTGTGTGTGTGAGTGAGTGCATGTGTGTGTGTGTGTTCATTCTTTGGGGAGGCAGTTCTCTGCACCCCCTCCCCGACATACACAACGTATAGAGTTTATCAGATGGGAATTCCAAACCTAGAGCCACCACTTCCTGGCTGCACGCTGATCTCTCGAATTCCAATGTCCTCATCTGTAAAAACGAGCTTACTCTACCTCCTTGCAGTGTTGTTGAAGGAGATGATGGACACGAGACTGCCTGCCATGGGGTGGGGGACAGAGTGGGTGCTCACTGGGTTGGTTTCATTCTTCCCTTCCTGACTGAGCTCACTGGGCCAAGCTTTATGTGGAGCCTTGAGCATCAGGCTCCCTGTTTGCTGCCCAGGTCAGCCAATGCAATATGCAAATGGGCACTCAGTGGGACCATCGTGCACATTATGGACAGGGATGAGAGAGATCTAGCAGCAGTACGGGACAAGATTTGGCCTAGCAGAATTTAAGCTCTGGTGCCATTTCTGCCTCTTGACCACTCAGTGATCTTTGCTGACTTTCAGTATTAGTTTCTATTTCTGTTTTCAGTCTGTAAACAGGGACTGCAGCATCCCTGGAGAAATAGGTGGGCGGTGTGTGTAATGCGGTCGTAGCCCCAGCTCACTGGGAGTAGAAGAGGGCGAGGTAATACAGTGACAAGCTGAGAAAGCTCGGGCTGGTGGACACATTTGGAATGAGGGCTGGGAGGAAGCCCTCACCTAGGACTCCTAAGGGCCTGGAGACTGGGGCTGGAAGCTCTTGGAGCTTGGTTTCTGTTGGGTGATTCCAGCAGCTTATATATTTCTTTGTCTCAGGAGCTCACTTTAAAGACTCAGAAGCCTATGAATGTTAAGCAGACTTTTCGAGAGGAAATATTATAACAAGGAAAAGGAAAGAGGGGAAGAAGTGTTCTGATTGCAGTCTGGTACTGCTGGTGCCTGCTGTGACGGGGCCCATGGGTAGAATGGGTGGCCTATGGAAGGGGGACCAGCATGGGGCTTTGGAGCAAAGCGTCTCAGGTTCAAATGCTGACTCCCTACCTAATATTTGTATGACTCTAGGATAAAACCGTCTGAATTCCCTGCACAGGCCCCTCAACCATAATATAGGAGTGATAGCCCAAAAGGCATTGCAGAGTTTAAATAAAATAACATGCATGATGTACTTTAGCAGAGTATTTGGCATACAGTGAGCACTCAATAAATGGTAGCTATTGTTATAGTCAGCCACTTAAAATAATAATAGTCACCACTTAGAGAGAGTTTCGTGTTCCAGGCTCTCTGCTAAGTGCTTTGCAGGCCTTATTTCACTGATATCTTGCACCAGCCCACCGAAGTAGAGGCTAGGATGATCCCTGTTTGACTGATGAGGTCCCCTGGCTTTCGAGCAGCGAGCCACTTCCTCAAGGTCACACAGTTTGTATCTGTTGGAGCTGGAACTAGAACCAAGTTCTGACACCATAGCCTGCTCCCTCACCCACTGAAACAGCATCTTACACAATGCTAGGATTTTCACTGCGCTCAGAAGTAGTTTTCTTCAAAGTGCCTTACAAAATACCCCAAGTTCTCCCATACCTTTATCAAGGTGCCTGCAATGTTTTTACCAGAAAATCAATTTGAGTTCTTCACTCTCAGAAGTGCATATTACCCGCAGGATCGGGGGCTGTATTAATCTCAAAAATTAGCACATTAGCAAGATCCACTTTCTAATCCAATACTTTTGAGAACACAGACCCCAGCCCTCCTGTCCCCGCCGCATGGAAATGGTGGTGAGAAGTCCCCACGGGAGAAGGGGGGCTCAGAGAGGATCCTAAGGCAAGCTTCCCTTCCAGTTTTGGTCTCGCCCCGTTATGACGCAGGATCGGGAGGCTCTGCATATTCAGATAATATCCAAAACATGTTGATCTTAGACATCTATCCAAGAGAGTTTTCCGTTTTTAGTAAATCCTAATGTGAGTCCTCCAGCTCCTAAAAGGGCTATATTTAGTTCTAGTCAGATCAACAGACATATTGAACACCTACCTGATGCCAGATTCTGGACCAAGCTATCTAACATGGTGTAACTCACTAGATTTTTCTAGCTGGATGTGTGCCTAGAAGATGAAGGGCAAGAAGGGGTTTGATAGGAAGGTTGAAAGCCATCAGCCACATGTTTCTTCTGGGCCCAGCGTTGTTCTTGATACATTGTACTTGTATCAACTGTTTAGTCCTGTTCCTCTCCTCTTCCTCCAGATGGAGGCTCAGGGAAGTTAGGTAACTTATCCAAGGTCATACAGGTGAATAAATGGCAGGACTAGGACTTTAAAGCTGTAAAATTTTATTAAAAAAAAAAAATAAATGCACCCAGGAATATTTCCATGATGTGCATTTAAAAGATTGTGTTGCCCTTCAAAGGGCTTCTTTGGGAGGCTGCATACTTAATTCAATGATGCTAGCATTCCTGATTGGTTATAGAATGCCTCTCTGGAAATGGCAATTAAGAGCCGATTTAAGAATTAAATAGGAAAGTCAGCCTTAATACATTAGAGTCACACCTTGGTTTTGACCCAAAATAGCACTGCTCAGCTTCTCAGCTACAGTGTGTGTGTGTGTGTGTGTGTGTGTGTGTGTGTGTGTGTGTGTTTTCTAGAGAAAAAACAAATCAGAGAAGCAGCACAGAAAAATAAAATGGTATTCTCTCAATGTTGCTGTGGAACTAAATCTGCTTTTAAAAGAATTTTTAAAATAAAAATAAAATGGTTAAAAATATTGTATTTCAAAAATGACTGGTACCCTTAACGTGAAGAATTTTTACAATTGAAGAACACATAAATAAGTGTTTTTAAAGAAACTGGGGGGAAAAGTGTTTCAAATAAGAGCTTCATAACTGGATTGGGTTCGAACTGCTAAAATCTGTATTATGAAGGATTCTCTTTGATACATCATGTCTATGATATTTTAGAGATACCAGTTTACATGAACACTTGAATTCCTCAGGATCCTGTCCCTGTTCGCACCAACATGCAGTTTCCTCGTGGGAGGCACGAAACTCACGCTGGCTCACTCTCTAGGTAGCCTTGACTCCTTCGGTCATCGTTTAAATGTAACCAGAGACCAGTTCCCTCCTCTCCTTTCTTGCATTTTTTAAAATGTTCTTGGGACAAAGTAAGATAGTTTCAGGCAGTACCCGTTCCTGGTTTGGTTTAAGTAACCGAAGGTGAAACATTGACAGTTCTTTGAATTATGTTAGGAAGTGATTCTGTGATTAAATGAGATAATATATGTGAAAGCCAGTGGCAGAGGATCGGGCATACAGTGGGAACTCAGCAACTATAGTCGGGAACCTGGTGAATAGAACAGCTTCAAGTCATTGCATGGTCCACCTGCCTCTACCTCAAAGTGCCTTGCAGTGCATCACCATGGCCAGGGACACTTTCAGCCCAAGATGAACTGTTGATTTCAGACTGTCTCTGATAGACCACAACCACCACCCTGTATCTGTCTACTATTTCTACTATTTCTCCTATTTCTTGTTTCCTATTTTCTTCTATTTCTACCACCCCTTATCCGTCTGCAGTTTCATGTTGCACTTCTCTTGAGCGTGAGCATTCTTTCTGAATGTATTTGTCTCCTATGTCTCTCTCTGCCTTCCCTTCCCTTCCTTCTCCCCCTTCCTCCCCTCTACTCCCATAGACACAAAGACAAACATGAATGCTATCCTATTACTCCTTGGAAAATCCTTGCCCTTACTTCCTTCTCTGAGGTCAGGGCTGAGGACTGCAGTGAGTCATTTGGAGGACACAGGCTGGGGAGCTGTTTGACCTTGCTGAGTCAGGAGCTCCACCTGAGACACCTTCTGTGGTACCAGGACCTGTCCCCGTGGCATGGAGACAAATGCAGCAGCAGCCATGGGATGATTGGGGTCTGGAGGGAAGGGGGAGCATTAGGCACATATTTTCTGGCTACTTGAAAGGCAGACTAGATGGGTACAAGGAAGCTGTCCGTTTGTTCATCTTTATTTAGCCGTTAAAAGACCATGTGTCCAAGCATGACCATCAGAATTTATACTTTACTGAAACACAAAATAAGTGAAAAAGAAATGAAAAGAAGAAATGAAGGTGGCCTACACCGGGTTGAGTTCTTAAGAAATGTGAATTCTGGGGTGGCTGAGTGGCTCAATTGTTCAAGTTTCCAACTCTTGATTTCAGCTCAGGTCATGATCACAGGGCCTTGAGATCAAGCCCTGCTTCAAGCTCCATGCTCTGTGCTCAGCAGGGAGTCTGCTTGGGATTCTCTCTCTCCCTCTGCCCCTCCCCCCTCTAAAATAAATAATTTTTTTTAAAAAAAGAAAAAAATGAAAGGAGGATTCCCACCTGTGGTTTCCCCCACTCCAAGATCCTCCTGCAGAGTAGAAGGTCGAGGCTTCCCCAAGACAGAAATCTTGGGGGTGCACTCCACTCTTCCCCCAAAGTTGGTTATCGAGGCTGATGAGTATACTGTTCCCAGCACTTATCACTGAGGACCACATGGGATTGAGAAGAGGATGTGCGTCCTTTTCTTCCCCGCAGTCCTAGGCATCCAGACACCCGCATGTTCCACCGAATCTGACCCCGACACTAGCCATTCTCAGCATGTCCAAAATGGAATGTGTTTTGTAGAATCCTGCTCCTCCTCTTCCATCCCCCTTTCAGTCAAGGTTTCACCTCATCACGTAAGGCTTTAAGTCGCCCTGGACTTCTTCCTTCCCACCACCTTCCCCACCCTAATTCCAGTTGTCAAGTCCAACCACACCTACCTCCTCAGTAGCTCTCAGATCCGGCTCCTCCTTTGCATCCCCGCTCCCACTTCTTAATGAAGCTGCTCATCATGTCTTCCCTGGATTATTTCAGTTGCTTTCACATGGTCTCCCTGTTTCCTGCCTCCTTCACCTTCCAATCCAACCTGCATTTTTCATTTCTAACACACAGTTTGATTCTGTGGCTGCCCTGCTTAAAACCCTTTAAGTGTCTCACCATTGCATGCAGAATCAAGTTCAGGCTCTCCGTCGTGACACTCCAGAGCCTCCCTGAGCCCCCTGTGACCTGCCTCTCCAACCTCATTGCCTACTACTTGCCCTCACAACCCTCCAGAGCAAATGAATGGCTGTTCTCAAAGCACAATGACATTTAATGCCTCTATCTGTTTGCATATGGTGTTACTTCTCCTTGGAATGCCCTTCTCCTTCATCTTCCCAATAGGCTCCGATTCATCTTTCAGGACTCAGCCTGAGCATCTCTTCCTTGGTGAAGACTTCCTGCTTCCCAAAATTTGCCTTTGTATTCCCACCTTAATGACTGATTTAAATTCTCATTTCCTCCATCTAGACCATGAGCTGGTTTTCTCTCTCTGTTTTCCAAATGCAAGATTGTCAGTGTCTGACTCATAATTGGTTAAAAAAAAAAAAGAGAGAGAGAGAGATATCTGATGAAAGAATGAACTTATGGGGTGCCTGGGAGGCTCAGTGGGTTAATACCTCTGCCTTCGGCTCAGGTCATGGTCCCAGGGTCCTGGGATCAAGCCCAGCATTGGGCTCTCTGCTCTTTGGGGAACCTGCGTCCCCCTCTCTCTGTCTGCCTCTCTGCCTACTTGTGATCTCTGTCAAGTAAATAAATAAAATCTTTAAAAAAAAAAAAAAAGAATGAACTTGCAATTAGGCAGTCTCAGTGACCTTGAACATGTTGCATCTCTGTTCTGAGACTTAATGTTCTTTGTCTATAAAATGAGGATAGAGATGCCCACCTTGCAAAGTTTTGTGGATTTCATGAAATAAAATATGCAAAGCTCCTAGCCCTTCCCAGTCCATTATTGCATAAATGTAGTTTCCATATCCTTCCTTTTCATTCTTCTCTTTGCTATAATTCTAATGAAAATAGGTAAAGGCAAAAGAGAAATTCCAAAGACCCGATGCCAATGTGCCTGGAAGGAGACAGTCACCTACTGCCCATCAGCCAGGAACAGTGTCTACACACCTTAACCTTTCATGTCACCCAAGACCAGCCAGCCCCTGGCCAGTGTTTAGTGAGGGGTAACTAAGGTCTGGCAACACTTACATGTGGGGACTGACCATAAGCCAGGCCAGGCCCCCTTCCACATCCTCCACCTGTAATAACTTATTCAGCTTCACAGCGACTCTGTGAGGGTGCTCCATTGTTGTCCCCATTTTACAGATGAGGAAGCTGAGACAAGCGAGGTTGATTGAGGTCATCCAGCTAGTAAACTGTGGTGGAATAAGGATCAAACCCAACTATTATGACTTTCAGAGAAACTCCCACATGGTTTTTTGTGAACTCCCACATGGTTCTGTCCAACGCTGGTGTTGGATGAGAGGTATGGGTGTTACAAGAAATCATAGCCCCAGCTCCGGGGAAGAGTGGATCCCTTGGTTTCTGAGACTTGGTGATAGGATTTGCAGGCTCACAATAGGGGAGTTTAGGGTAAGGTCTGCTGGCCCCTTGGCTAAGTTTACAGCTTCTCATTGCAAAAATTATTATTAATTGATAAATCTTTTTTTTAAAGATTTTATTTACTTATTTATTTGAGTGAGAGAGAGGTGCAAGCAAGGAGCAGAGCGGGAGGGAGTGGGAGGGTAAGAGAATCTCAAGTAGACTCCACTCTGAGCGCGGAGCCCACGTTGGGGCTTGATTCCGTGTCCATGACCTTCATGACCTGAGCTGAAACCAGGGGTCAGAGGCTTAACCGACTGAGCCACCCAGGTGCCCCCTCATGGATAAATCTTGTTAAGAAGGTGGAAGGAGGGGCGCCTGGGTGGCTCAGTGGGTTAAGCTGCTGCCTTCAGCTCAGGTCATGATCCCAGGGTCCTGGGATCGAGCCCCGCATCGGGCTCTCTGCACAGCAGGGAGCCTGCTTCCCTTCCTCTCTCTGCTTGCCTCTCTGCCTACTTGTGATCTCTGCCTGTCAAATAAATAAATAAAATCTTTAAAAAAAAAAAAAAAGAAGGTGGAAGGGTTTGGGGCAAGAGCATTCAGCCTGTAGGCCACTCACCCATTTTTTTCTAAATAGAGTTTGGTTGGAATGTGGCCACTCACGTTCATATATGCACCGTCTGTGGCTACCTCTGCCCCGCAGTGACAGAGCTGAGCGGTTGTGACAGAGGTCTATGGCCGGCAAGACTGAAATGTTCACCACCTGGCCTTTTATAGAAAAGTTTGCCGACCGCTTCAGGGAACAGTACTTCCAACCACGCCCACTTGTTCAAGCAGGCTGGGGAAATCCCAACAGCCCCAGCTTCCTGGGCAGAGTCTCCAGGGCCTGCCCCTTTCCCAGCCAGGGCAGTGCCCCCCATAGGCCACAAGGAAATGCATCATTGCCTTGGGAAAGTCTGCAGCCCTGGGTGAGAGCAGGCAGGGACGGTTCCCAAGGTACTAGCTCTGTGAACAATCTTTAGGTTTGATTCTTTCCCCTGGTTTCAGGGGTGGGGGCGCTCGCTGGCATGACTCAAGCCACAGGAGCCCAAATAAAGTGGCAGAGCAGAGCAGTCAAGACAAATTTCCTGACCCCGTGGAGGCTGTCGGAGGCGGGCAGCTGATGGATGGCAGAGGGAGAATTTCTCAGTTGCCGTCTAATCTGTGTCTGGGAAATAAATTGCTCTTGTCACTGGTGTCTGCCCCGGCCCTGCAGGCCCCTCTTCCCTGCAGAGTCCTCCCCGCACCCCACCCCTGCTCTGCCAGCCAGGAGATGCTACCTCAGGAAGTGGGGAAGGAGAGGGAAGGGAAGAACAGGAGGTATGACAAGTTCTGTCCGGTCCTCAGCAGCCCCAAGGGGACCAGGCTGCCTGCAGCCTACAAAGACCATCCTGCTGTGGGCCTGCCACAAGTCTTAGGGCCTCAGTTTTTTTCTCTGTAAAATGAGGCGGCTTTTAAGGTGATTTCAGGAACCTTACTATCCCACATTCCTGAGACTGCTGAGAGAGGGAAAGGAAACGGTTTGCACAGCCAAATTCTGGAAGTGCCTCCATGTGCCAAAATCTCTGAGCTTGAAGTTAGATCACGTCTTCATGGGAACCCAGGTGTAGACTCCTCCCCTAGGAAATACTCCATTTCTCTTTCTAATGGAAGTTTTCTGGGGCTCCCGGGTGGCTCAGTTGGTTAAGCGACTACCTTCAGGTCAGGTCATGAACTTGGAGTACTAGGATCGAGTCCCACATTGGGCTCCCTGCTTGGCGGGAAATCTGCTTCTCCCTCTGACCCTCCTCCCTCTCTTGCTCTCTCTCTCTCTCTCATTCTCTCTCTTTCAAATAAATAAGTAAAATCTTAAAAAAATTTTTTTTAATTAAAAAAAACTTTTCCCCCAGAATTGTTATCTGTGCCTCTGTGCCATCTACTTTCTTTCTCCCCTGCTCCCCTCTCATGCCCTCTCTCATTCTCGCTCTCCCCTGTTTCCCCCAGTTTTGCCCCTTGGCTTTTCAAGAGGCAAACTCGACTAACCACCTTCTAAGAGCTGCTGGGTTCATCGTGTTCATCATTCCCTTTGGAAATGGGACATGGTGAAGCAGGCTGTGCCAGACAGCTCCTGTTTGAGAGAGGACTCCCTCTGGGAACCAAAGGGAAACTCCCTGGCTGGGGCATAAACCTTCCCAGAGATGTCCCATCAATAATCCAGGAAGACAGAGACAGACACTGGCCGAGATCTGGGCCCAGAGCTTTCTCTGCACAGGTTGGCAGTCGACACCCGATCAATCCAGAAGGGCTTGATGGAAGAGGTGGTGTTTTAGAGTTTGCTACCTGAATGGGGAAGGAGAGCTCATTTGTCACAGGGCAAGGACAGAGAAGGGGTCACCTCCCTGCTGAGACAGACATAATCACAGGCTCATCCTGGGAACTAAACTGGATCTGTCACTACGATTTCACGGCCCCACTCAAGGATGGGTAGGGCTGGAGGGAGCTCGGGAGCGTGGGTCATCCATTAGCAGTGCGGAGAGGGCTTAAATCCTGAGTGGACGGGACGACCCAGAGACCATAGCTCTGCTCCAGATTCCTCTCCCAAGGGGCTGGACACGCTATGTTGCTGTTTTTATCCCCGGGGAGCTGTCTGCGGCTTTCATTAGCTGCCTCACAAGTATTAATCAAGCATCTAAGCCGTTAGAAGCAAGTCCGACGGACCGGGCGACAAATCCCGGCTTCAACATTTATTAGTTGTGTGGCCTTGCTTAAGCTACTTATTTTCTCTGAGCTGCTATTTCTTCCTCTGTTAAGTAGAATTCACAATAGGGACCTCCGAAGGTTTCTGTATGACTTAAATGAGACAATGTGTGCAAATGATCCTTTAGAGCACTGGCGTTAAGTAGTTGGCCAGTGCATGGGTCTCCTCACCAAGTCTATCTGAAGCATCTCCATATTCCAGGCACCGTCAGAGAAGCTGCTGTCAGTAATACGTGAGGCATGGGACTTGGGTCAACTCCTGCTGTCACTCTAGGGGGCCAGCCCCAGGGGCGGCTCCTCAAGACTGTCCCAGCGTGTCCTCTGGGGGCTTTCCTGGAGAATGCAGAGGCCAGGGGTGGGGAAATGGTTCCCCACACCTCCTGCCATTCTGGTACCGAAGGGCCCAGGGAGTTAGGAGCTCCAAACTCTCGTTTCATGAAACAGTACTGGCCTCCCAGGGCTGTTGGGAGGCGGGAGTGCCTTTATGCCCATAGAGCACCAAGGACAGTAGTTGGCACATGATAAAGACTGGATAGCTCGGTGTACCTCTGTGGCTCAGTGGGTTAAGCCTCTGCCTTTGGCTCAGGTCATGATTCCAGGGTCCTGGGATCGAGCCCCACATCAGGCTTTCTGCTCAGCAAGGAGCCTGCTTCCCCCTCCCCCTCTGCCTGCCTCTCTGACTACTTGTGATCTCTGTCTATCAAATAAATAAATAAAATCTTTAAAAAAACAAAAAAAGACTGGATAGCTCTGCATTATTATCATGTCAGTGGGGCCCAGCTTTGGAAACAGAGAGCTCTGAGGTAGGACAATCTTCTGTCTCTCCATTTCCACTGAGGTGTGACATTGTAGCATTCGAGAAATAGGGTCGGCATAAAGCAGTGCTTCCTAACGGACTCCTGCGAGTTCTTTATTCTTTGGCTTCTGGAAAGCCCTGTCTAGCCTCCAACAACACCCAGGGGGAAAAGAAGGCAATTATTTCCAAACAAAATCCTGGGGCCGCTTCCCTTGCCAGTTGGGGCCCGGTGTCCTCTGGGGTGTCCCCTGAGGTTCCCGCTAGGCTCAGGGAGAGAACCCCAAACTTGTGGGGTTTCCATCCCCTCCATTCACACACTTCCCATCAGCCCCAGTCCCCAGCCTTCCCCCCGCACCCCGAGGTCTCCGCTCTTCTTAGATGAGCTAATGCCAAAGCTCGGACACCCCCCAGAGAGCTTCTCCCCATGTGAACAGAGCAGGCTGTGCCGGGGAGAGCCTTGGGAGAAAAGGATGTGTAAAGATCAATGGGCCGGCTGCCACGGGAGTGACTCTCAGCAGAAGCTTCCGCTATGGCCTCAGCTCAGCGGGGTCTCGTGGGACAGGCCAGGGGCTTGGGATCCTCTAAAAGCCAAAAGAGCCAAGAAGCATTTGTAAGCAGGGCACAGACCTCCTCAGTTTGGGTATTTTCTGGAAAATCACTCTAGCTGCTGTGAAGAAGGAAGTGGACATGAGTGGGCGGGAGGAAGGGAGCCTGGAGTTGCGCCGGTGGTCACAGAAGGCCGTGCCTGCACGACGACATTTGGGCAAATATCAGAATGAAGTTAGCCAAGTGCTTCTGCCAGGCAGAGGGAGGAGTGAGAGTGTGTGGCTCCTGAGGCAGGAGGGTGCCCAGCTGGATGAAGGGCCAGCCAGGGAGCCAGCGTGGCTGGGGCAGAACTAGCCAGGGGAAGGGAACAGGCATCGAGGGCAGAGAGGCAGTGGGGAACGGGGTCAAGGGAGGCCTGGGGGTAGAAGGACCGACCGTCCCCATTTGCACAGGGCTGAGGGGTATTCCTGGAGGCAGGACTCCAGTGCTAAAACCAACAGAACCAGCCAAGGCACCAGGCACAGTAAACACAGTGCTTGGGACCCACAATGCTTTTAGGAGCCCATGAACATGTTTTAAGTCTAATTTTCTTAAAATCAGAAGAAAAAAATGAATATGATAATAATGAATATATAATAATAAATCCAGCCTGGATTATGTTTGTCTTTATACTAATGCGATGGTAAAGTATAATTCTTAATATTTTTTTAATTGAGGAAAAAGGCCTTGAAGGCAGAAGGCCCACAGAAGCCGTAATGCGCCCTGCACACCAGGATAGCTCCTCACCCTGCTGGAAGGGCCCTTGGAGGCACTTTGGCTCCAGGTTGGTTGAACTTGCCCCACTTTGCAGAGAAGAAAACCGAGACCCTGAAGGGTCAAGCTAAGGCAGCCCCTGAGAGCTGGTTGTGGATTGGCCCAGGAAAATGGCGAAGGAGAAGGGATTGGATGGAGTCAAGAATATTATAGTGGTGGAGTTGACGAGACTTGATGAGTGTTTCCACGACATGTGTGGTGGGGAGGGGAGGGGTGCGGTGATGAAGGAGGCTTGCATCTCAGGTCACCAGCTCGGGCAGCCATGGGTTCGATGGGGCTTTTCTGTCTAATGAGGGACCGTGGCAGCCAGTGAGTGACCTTGAGCAAAGCATGTAACTCTTCTGAGCATCAGTTTCTTATTTCCAAAAGGGGTGGGGGGTACCAAAAGCTATCACCAGGCATCGTTGTAAGAATGAAAAGATTTTTTAAAAAATAACCCAAACAAAAGTGTGGGGTGCACAGTAGGTGTCATGAATATGAATGGAAGCTTCTCAAAGGCCCGGTGTAATTCATTCATTCATTATACTTTCAGTTTGCAAATACTTAGTTTCTTACTCTTCCTTGTGAAACTTGTATTCCCATGGGAGGGACAGACAGTAAAGAAATGAAAATCACCGATTGTGGGGATGAACATGTGCTATTAAGAAAAAGTGTCCGAGAAGATGGAGAGTCCCAGACGGGGTTCCTGGACAGGTGATCAGAGAGAGCCTCCCAGAGAGGGCATGTAGGGGCAGGCGAGCTCCCCGTCATTGGGGGGCCCTTGCACTGAGGAAGGGGGTCTGGCCAGGAGTGCTCTGGGTGCCCGCAGTGGAGCAGAGAAGAGAAGGCAGCTGGCGTCCCCCAGAGCCCCAGACCAAGCACGACGCTTGTCAGAGCCCCATGTTTGCTGAGGCAGCTGACAACACCACACTGTTCCGTCCACCGAGGGTTGCCAGCAACCCTCCCCTCCCCCTAAGTGATGGGTATTTGCTTCTCCCTGCTGTACTGCTGGCCCAAGGAGCTGAGCCAGGAGAGGAGGAGGATGACAGCACACCCGGACGCGTTCACAGGGACACTTCATCTCTGTCCCCACCACCTGGGTCAGCAGAAATGGCCCCATGCACCCAGCCCTCAGAGGAAGAACAGTGCGGGGCTGAGCCCGAGAGGCCTGGCCTCTCCCTGCTTGTTGGGTGCACAGCCCCCTGCCGAGCACAGCTTCTGTAGAATGGGATGCTGGGAATAACAGAAACTGTGCAGGGCAGCTGGGACGCTTGCACAGAGTAAAGGATGTGCACAGCGCTTTGTAAACTGTAAGACATTGTACAGATGTTCATTTACGATTTGTAAATGAGTGGATGGGAGAAGGCTCAGGGTGTGTGCCCAGGGACCGGATGAAGGCAAAGAAAGTTAAAGAATGGGGAGTGGCCATAGAGCAGCCAGGGGACTGTGACCCACACAGAAAGACAGTGTGTGAAAGGTGCATGAATAAACATGAGCCATCGTCAGACTCCTAAGTGCCTTAATTGTGCTCTGGTTAACGAGGTAGACAGGCAGCTGCTGGTTTCTCCCAGGGCAGGAAGGGCCCTCCCCCCTGCCCTGCTTTGTGGCTTGCCCAGGGTGCCGGGGACCCTGCAGGTAAGGTCGCTCTCCCTCCTCTGCCCCAGTCTGGCCTCAGCCCTGTCCTTTACCTTGGTGCCCAAAAGTACCATGCTGGCCCTTGAGGGCATGGAGCCAATACTCAGGAGCACACAGGAATTGGAGGTAGGATGCAGTCGCTGCTGGCCAGGAGCTGTGCAAACTGGCAGGTGGGGCTGGCAGCTGGCTTCCGGGAGCCGACCTCGAGCTGGGCAGAGGCTTGAGATCCACACGTGCAAGGGGGGGGCCTCGCCAGGGGGGACGCTGGGAAAGACAGAGACGGCAGGCAGGAGGCCCGGGATTGGAGGGAAGCACAGGTCCCCACGCAATCTTCCGCTGCTGTTGGGATTCAGGGCGTGTTTATTGCACACCTACTGTATGCGTGCAGCGAGCGGAGGGCTCTCACTCACCTGATCCTGTGTAATCCTCACAGTGCATCTGCATGGTCAGTGTCGCCCTTCACAGATTAAGAACGCCATCGCCGAGAGGGAAGGGACGCTCTCAAGGTCACACGTACACAGTTCAAGGTCCTGACACTTCTGAGACCAAATTGTATGTTCCTTCTAATGAAACTGGTGAAAACATCTACCCACACCACAGGAGTGCCCTCACTGAAAACAATGTGGAGGATGGAGACACCGCCCTTCCCGCCACCCCCCCACTCCCCGCCCTGGTCCTGAGGGAGGCAGAGAGCTACTCCTCAGGGAGGGCTCCCCTGCTGGCCTCTCCCTACCTACTCTTCTCTGCTTCTGGCTGAGTTTGCAGGTGGGGAGGCTTGGCAGGAGCTTGAGGGGAGGAAGGACAGTAAAGCAGATGTGTCTTCTTGTCCACTCCATGCAAGTCACCCAGGACTGGCTCTGTCCCACACCTGAAGGCCAGGGCTTCTCTCCAGGGGTCCCTTTCTACATTATTCTCTTTCCCTGGTTTTGGTGCCATGGCCTCCCCTCATCCCACTAGCCTAGGCAGGGTGATAGTCCGGGGTTCCAGCCCCGGCTGAGTATACTGCCCCTCGGGGTATAGGTAGACCCTGCTCAGGCCTCTGCAGAAAGGCTCTTTATCAACCTTCCGGGCTGCCTTCATTGGAGTGAGGATAACCCCAAATGTTGAGCCATCTGTCAATGGTAGGGGGTGTGGAAGGAAGTTTTGGAAAATGTCTAAAGTAAGATGTATTGTCTTCGCAGACCCAGATGGAGAGAAGGATGCAAGGTTGGGCCCATTTCACAGGGATACATTCCTCAGAGCCCCCCCGGATCCCAGCAGTCTGGAAGGAGGTCCCAGCAGCCACCTTGCTGTTGTGTGCTCCCTCCCTGGCCCTCCCACGCCTGCCCGGCATGTGGTCATTAGCATGAGACACAGATTCCTTGCTCAAAGAGGACCATCAGGATGCAACTGAGGTGTGAAAAGTAATTATAGGCTGGTGATTAGAGTCCCCCCTCGGTCTCACTTGCTGGAACATGCCTCTCCGACCCTCAAAGGGTGGGTGGGATGAGGTAGTTTTTGGATAACAGGCATCAAGGATTCTCATACTCAGGAGAGAGGCGGGGGAGCTTGCCCTGAGGTAAAGGGATGGAGTGGACTGGGGAGGCCTGGAGGTTGCCCATGTGGACATCCTGGGGCCCTGGAGAATGGAAGAGCAGCCCAGGCCTTGGAGGCCCAGAACATGGTTGACTGGGGGGTTGAGGGATGCGGGCAGTGGTCTTGCTCTGGCAGCTTAGGGATGGGCTGCATCTCTGCTTCTGAGATTTTGGTCTGGGTTTGACCTCAGCCTGGCGTCCCCCATGGGCCTCAGGACCTCAGCTTCATGGACAGGATGTCCCCCAGATGTGATGAAAGCCAGCCTGCTAGGCCAGCATGGACACGGGGCACAGTGGGATGGGAACCCAGGCTGCAGGGCTGACCGTGCCAGAGAGAGGCAAGCACCTCACTCTGCCTATGACATGGTGCTGGGTCCCCAAGAAATATTAGTGGGATTCTCAGGCTCTTCAGAGTTTACTCATGGCCCAGACTAGCCGCATGGCCAACCTACACCCCTTTCAAACAGGAGTCCAGCACCAGGAAGCCAGGGTCCAAGCCCCAGCATAGCAGTGGACCAGGAGGGTCACACAGGCAGTTCTTTCGGTGACTCTGAGCCTTAATTCCCAGATCTCTCCAGTGGAGTTAGCATGTCCCCTGACATTAATGGATGATGGCGTTTGCAAACGGGGAAGGCATTTTAGTAGCCAATGGCAACCAAGAGCAGGGATGTCTGTGTCACAAGGGGAGTACCTGTATTCTTACCCTTTTATGCCCACTCCCCTCTGCCCAGTAGCAGAAGTCAGGTCTCACCCTTTCCATGCTTCTCTGCCCCCTTCTGCCGCCTCTCTGCCTCTGAGCTCACCAAAGCCCCTGTCAAAGCATCACAGCCAAGGAGGGGACATGCTTATGGCCAAGGGCATCTTCTTCATGTCTCCGTCATCTCCGAGTGCCTTGAAAACACAGGGGATTCCCGATTTAGCAAATAAAAATACAGGACAGTGAACAATGGTTCTTCAGTATAAGTGTGTCCCGAAGTTGCATGGGACATACCCGAACTAAAAAACGAATCATGTTTATCTAAAATTTAAATTTAACAGGACATCCTATATTTTATTTGGCAACCCTACTCCCAGCCTAGAAGGCTCGTCAACAGAGTCAGCTGCCTAGAGCCCACCCACTATGGCGAACACCACACTCTAAGCCATAACCCCACACTCAGCTGTGACCTCCTGAGAGCCATAAGCTGTCCTTTAGTGTAGCGGACACCCGAGGGCTTCCTGTTCCCACAGGCCTCCTCCTTACCTTTTCAGACTTGAAGAGCCTCCAGACACTAATCCACTCAGCGAACATTTGGTGAACATCTTACATTTTATCAGTCACCCCCCTGCATCATGGAGTTACATGGCAAGTGGCAAACAAGCCAGGGCTCGCTCCCTCATAACCATCGCGTTTGAAGCAAGTGGCAAATGTCAGTCTCTGTGTTAAACCCTCCAGAAGTTCTGTCACGTAATCCTCGCAAAAACCCAAGAAGTTAGTCGTTTACAGATGAGGTCCCTGAGGTTTACTGAGACTAGTCATTTGTTTTTCCATTCCCCAAGTATTTATTGAGCACCTACTAGGCACTGGACACTGTTGTTGGCGCAATGGTGAAGAAAACATAAGCAGCTAGAGCTGCAACTCTAGCAGGGAGCAGGGGGAGGGGAGACGGGCATAGTCAAAGTCTAATGTGTAGTCTGTGAAAAGGGGTATGTGATATTCTGAGGAACAGAAAGGGGGGCATCCAGTCCTGGAACGTTGGGGACAGGAGTTGTAATTCAAATGAGGGTGGTCTGGGGAAGGCCCCTGACAAGGTGCCATTCGAGCAGAGATGTGCAGTCAGCGAGGGTGGCACGGGGAGGAGCTGAGAGGAGCTCCGACCGCTCCCAGTTCCGATTCTCGCCATCAGCTTCCTGACCACACTGCATTTCTGCCCACCAGACCTTTGACTGAGGGTCTGCTCTCTGCCCACCCCACTTTCACCCATGATTTCTTTCCATCCCTTCATCAGAACAACCCTGAAAGGTAAGTTCTATTATCATGCTTTTCCAGACAGGAAAGATAAAATGACTTAAGAAGATGACATGTTGTGCCTAAGATGCCAACACTGGGCTGCAAACTTTGGTCTGTCCATTTCCAAGTCCACCCATGTCATGGCAAGCACTTGGGTCAGACTGGCTGGCTGGGCTGGCCCAACTGATTCCCCTTCCTGGGCCTCGATTTCCCCACCTGCAAAGTGGGGTTAACATTATTACCCGCCTCGCAGCATTGCTCCAGGATGAGTACCAGACTCCACAGAGTCCTGTGGCTGCTATCATTCTAAGAATACTGTTTTGCTCATCAAATCCCCGTGGAGGGCGGGGGTTAAGCAGAGGGCTGCCCCAGGCTGCTGGGGAAGGAAAAGACAGAATTGGCCCAAGTGCTTTCCGGACAAGGAAGAAGGCGGGAAGGGCCCACCGCCCGCAAGCCCACCTGCCTGGGAGCAGATGAGTAAACGTTGCTTACACCTTAGTGGCGCGACTCTGTGATTGTAATTATGCTGGTTTGAGGTTATGACTTCAGCAATTTTATTTTTCTTTTGGAGGCGCTGGCTCATTTTTTATGCATGCACGGGAGCTAATTGCGTCCCAGAGAGTGCTCTCCGCCTGCCGGTCTGGAGGTGTGCCACCATATGCTTGGCATGCGCGTAATTAACCCGGTGCAGGTGCATGCCCCTCTGGCTGCATCAGGGACTCGGCTTTGGTTTCATTCGCAGGCGAGAGTCCCGCGATTCATATTTATTAAAATGATTACCCTAAAGCAAGGTGCTGAGGACGGAGTCCAACACCAGGCCAGATGCCGTCTGGGCCAGCTCATGCAGGGGACGTCTAGTGCAGAGCTCGGGGTCGGTCGTTGCCAGCTGCCGGGAAGGGCTCCCTGCCCATCCCCACGTATCGGGGAACAAGCCCCACGGAGAGCTCTGGGCCGGCCCGAGGTGTCAAAGCTGTTTTCCCGGCCTCCGTAATTTATCGTTCCTGGTCTTGCTTTGCTGCTCCAGCCCCCTCCATGTCTTCTCCTTGCCAACCCTCCCGGGACTGTAATAGCCATTGACCCCTCTAGTTCTCTTTCCAGAAGAGTGCTTTCCGCACCTAGAATAGCAACTTAGACATAGTGGATACCGAGTTAATATCAAACGAGAGATGGTTCACAGGGAAGGAGGACGAAGGGATGGTCTGTTCATCCTCTGGGATAGAAACCTGAGCCTGGGACCCACTTGTTCCCATGACCTCCACAAAGAGTCACTGATCCTGGCGGCAGCTACACAGATTGATTGATCGGGTGCTCTTAGGGCCTTCGGGACAGGGACAGGAGGAGGCTATGGGGAGCCAAATCAAGGACTGGCCACCTTTCTAAACTGCCCTAGTACTTTACTGCTATCAGCAAGTGGCCAGTGGCTCTCAGCAAGGTTTCAACAAGGTTCCAGAACCACCTCAGTCCCATGACAGGGTCTCTGTTGAGCTGTAAGCCACTCTATGTCCCACAGCCCCAGTCCCCGTCCTGGTGGTGATTCAGTCCATATGCAGGCTCTGAGCGCCCACATCATACCGACGCCCTGCTAGGCGCTGGAATGGGGAATAAAGGAGGATGAGAAACACGCTCAGTCCCCAAGGAGTCTCCCATTGAATGGGAAGGACAGATATGTAAACAAATGCTTGCAATCCAGTGGGATAAATACCATCATATGGGCGTGTTTACAGAGGTTTGAATGCAGAGAAGAGTGACTACATTTGCCCTGACTTGATAGTAAGATTGTTGAAATTTTCACTGAGTACGGGTGAGTTTGGGGACAGAACGAGAGCAGTGACATGTCCTTTATTGCACAGAGAAACGTGTGCCCTTCTGTACTGAGCATCAAGCCAGCTTGTAGAAGATATATGGTTCCTAGACTCAAGGAGTCTGCCCCCTAGGTGGGAACACTCACACTGCGCTTATGGATTCAGTGAGCATTTTTTGAGCACCTACTGTATACCAGAAGCTGTGCTAGACTCAGGAGATACAAAGATGATTAGACAAGGTTGCTGTCCTGGTCTACAGGGGAGGCAGACCGATGCACTAAACACATGCCAGGTGAAGGGAGGATGTCCATCACAAGAAGAAACTTTTAGGATATAAAGAGGAAGAAACAGCTACTTGAGCAGAAAGAATAGCAGCTCAGGGAAGACTCCCCAAGGATGGTTGTGTCCATGTTGAGTTTTGAAGGGTGATTAGGAGTTTCCAGGTCAAAAGTGACCAATTATAAATTTATGAGGGCATAAGCAGTTAGCTAATACGGGAGCTCCACAGGAATACAAATGAGAGATACCCAATGCATCCCAACATTGCACACTAACTTCCCAAGTGCCAAGTGACTGTCACTGAGAATAAGCCCTCTGTAGATTTCTCTGCATGTGAGAAACAGACTTGGGGGCTTAACCCCTATGGGGATATATCGTGGGGGCGTTTGAGCCTGGAGCCGGCCTTCCTCTGCCCCCAGTGATGGCCCTAGTCACTTTCTCAGTCCCTGGGCTTCCTATTAGTTGAAGGCAAACATGGGAAAGTCACGTGGCGTCGTGTCACGTGGTGACCAGGGACTGAAGCAGTCCCCTCAGAGTCTCCTGAGGGCCTCATTAGCACACCTTCCCATCTGGTGTGCCCAGGCTGGGGCCCAGGGTGTATGCGCTTTAAGCTCCCTGGAGTGGTGGGGACGATGCCCCTTGATCCTGTGTCCCTCCTTTGGTTATTCCTCCTTTCACAGGAAGGGGTATGTTCTGAGGGGCAGTGAGACTAGGGGTTGGCTGTAAGGGGTCCCCAGATAGCTCTCCAGCCTCCAAGGATTCCTGAGGAAACAGAGGCCCAGGAGACATGTCCCCGGGCACACTGGGCCGGGGGAGCTGGGGGCGCTGTCTGTCAGGTTGTTTAGGCACTGATGAAGACACTATTCTTAGCACTCAGGCAATTTGGGCTCTTCTAATCAGGGAGCAGGAACAGGCCAACTCAGGGTGCCAGGGGATTGGAAATTCTATGCAGAGCCTGTTAGGACTGGACAGGGAAAGATGACATTCTCGGGCAGGGTTAGTTGGAGGAGAATCAGATATTTGCTAGCTCTGCAGAGGAGAGGATGAGAGCAAAAAGTGCTCAGATGGAGCAGGAGGGAACACGGTGACGTGGGCAATGAAGTGGTTCTGGGGTTCTCAGGGTGGTTCCTTGGAAAAGAAGGTGGACTCTCCTTTGCCTTCAGAAAGGCACAGACTGAGTCAGGCAGGAGGGTCCAGTGTCTACTGGGAGGCAGATCTCATGGAAAGCACAAGAGCCCAGGATAGGGAGACTGGGGCTCAGACCAGGGATTCTGTAACCAGGCGGCTGGAGATAGGAAATCTGGCCCCTGAGAGAATGCCCAGAGGGACCAAGGGAGGAGCCAAGTGATAGAGGAAATGAGTCCAAGCAGGGAACCGGGTCACCACATCTGACGAGAACCCACAAAGAGAGAGACTCTAGGTGAACAGGTCCCAGCCAGGCTACATGGCATCTTCATGCGAATTAGGGAAGGCATCCCCTCCCTACAGACAGAGCACCCAGATCGTAGCCCCTCAACCAGAACGGGCACAGTGAAACCCATGGCCTTGACGCTGAGCTCCAAAGTGGTTGGCCTTGTACTCCTCCTCCTCCTCCTGCCTAGAAATAGGATTGCTCCCGGAGCTTGACCTGGACCGCCCCTACCAATGGCACCACCCACAGGGGAAGAGGGTTTCAGGGCCCTTGGCCAGGCTTCTGCCACAGGGCTCCATGAGTCCTCAGGGAGCAGGAAACCCATGCTGTAGGGGAAGGGAGGAGAGGAGGAGAGCTGGTAGGGACCTTGAGCCAGGCCCTGAGGGCCAGCCCTTTCCCACCCGTGGCCAGATGCAGGGTGCTGTTTCTAGGTATAGCAGCACAGCTGGTGGGTGGCCAGATGGCAGCCTCAAAAACAGGTCGGGATGCTCCGCCTGCCAAGGGAAGGGGAGATAATTGCCAAGAGCCTTTGCGGGTGTTTAGGTGATATTATAGCGAGTGCCTGCTTCAGGAGGTTTGCCCCGTCTAGACAGCGTTCAGGACCAATCGGTAGGACACTGGGCCCTGAGGGCCGCCGGCACCTGGCCAGGAACAGACACAAGATGGAACACAAGGGTGCCCGGCGTCCTTCGGTGATGGTCTCCGACCTCCCAAGAGGCTCAAGGAAAGGAGAAGAAGTGGGGAGGAGGGTGGAGTGAAGACCAGAATTGGAGCCGGGGACGCAGAGGAAAGGAGCAGGGCGGGTGGAGGAGACCACTGGCAGCCTCTCCGGGTGGATAATGCCAGCGCTTCCTGTGGGAAGTACTTTCCGGGCACCTGGCATCCTTCTCACTTACCTGTGCTCCCCTCGCCTCTCCTCACCTAGCGCTGCCTGGGAGGGACCCTCCGTTGCCAGGTCTCACAGCTGGGAAATGAGGCACGGAGCAGCATGGGAGTTCTCCCAAGGGCTCAGAACTAAAAGGAGCCAGAACTTGTGTGGGGCAGGCCGGCCCCAGAGGCCATGGCCCCTGCTAGCCCAGCCCCTGCGGCAATTTGGGGACCAAATTGGGGGTGCTCCCCACCCCCACCCCAGGCTTGGGCCATGCTCAGGGAGTAGAAACCAGGGTCTCTGAGGCCTCTGGCTTTGGTATAAGCACGTGTGAGCCTATCTTTTGCAGTGGCACCAAGGGACACCCGAGAGTCACCTGGAGGCAGAGCCACATCCGGCAGAGGAGGGCAGGAGGGGATTCAGGCAGGTGGCAACAAAGAGCACACAAAGGTCTTTCTGTGTCACATTTTCCCTGGACTTCCTGGAACACAGAAGATGTCACAGATACCCCCATCCCCTCCACACACACCCATAACTACACCTCCAGGGACACCTGGGGACCCTGGGTCAGGGGCCCTGGAAATCTGCAGTGCTCTGAGACTCTGACAGTGTCTGTCCAGGACCCACAGAACACGGCCCCCTGCCCTGCAGCTGATAGCATCCCCTCGGCCAGGAGACGGAGTCCCTGAGGAGTGGGGTCCGCCAACAGCCTGAAGCCAGGCGCGTCTTGCTCTGTCCTCACTCGCCCTCGGTACCTACAGCCAGTCGGTGCTCACGACACCCGTGCCGCATGTGAAGGGTGTAAGGCAGCAGCGGGAGCTTTGGCCCCGCCATGCCCCCACTTCCCAGGGCCTGAGGAGGGGCTTGTGGGGGCCCCGCAAGAACTTTCTCGAAGGCTTGTGGAGGCGTGTAGATGCCATGGTCCGGGTGGCAGCTCAGTCTGGGTTCACCGTGTGAGCTTCTCCTTGACCAACTTCTCTTCCAACTTTCCCCTCCACACGTCCCGGGGATCCTGGCCTGTGAGACAGAAGCTGGAGGACTCTGTTCCCTTCATCCTCGCTTCCCAGCTGCTGCGAACAATTAAGCCCAGGACAGCCATTAGCTAGCACTGAAGGGCCGGTATTGATTAAGGATAATTATATTTACTCTTCAGCAGTGTGAGGCCTGGTAGGAATATTTTTTGTTAATTTGCTGCTGCTTAGCCTTAGAATAGAGACTGATATGGCAGCCCCCACCTGGATGCCCCTACACACACACACACACACACACACACACACACACACGTATGTCTTCATCATTGCTGAATTACTGTAAGTGCTCACCAGAGGTCCGTGGCATTCTGGCTGTCCTTCCTGCAGCTTTTATTCCAGAATAGAGCAGGGACATGGCTGAGGGAGGCTTATTTTCTTCTGGCTATTTTTATCTTGGGTGAGAGGCATGCAGGAGCCCAAATTGCCGCAAAAAGAAAACACACACACACACACACACACACACACACACACACACTCAGGCACTCTTTTCCTCCCAACCTCCCAATACGCATACTTTTACAACCTACATTCTCAGAGCAGAGGAGGTGCAGAGGTGTCTCTTTGCTGCCTCTGTGAACATCAAAACCCAAATCCTGTGAGAAGATAGCCCTGTCCCCCCAGCGCCTGTGGTGGGAGGCCTCTTCCCCCCTCAGTCCCTCTCGCCCCTGGCCCTGCCTCCCTGGTGACAATGGTCACTCATTCTAGAAGTTTTATTTTGGCATGAGCTTGAACTTGCCTTCTCCTTCTCCGTACCACTGAGTTATAAGCACCTGCCTTCAGCTGGTAAACGTCGACCAGCTTGGGCCAGACCCTGGGCTCCGGCCGAGGGAGAAGAGGCAGTGGGGAGCCCTCCACAGGCTCGTGGTCTAGTGAGGGAGGCCAGAGAAAACAACCACCCACACTGTGAAAATCACCATGCCGCCGGTGCTGTGGGCCCCACATACACCAGAGCTGCTTGATACCTAGGGCAGAGAACTCTCTTAAGACTCCGTCCCCACCCACCCCCCAAAAAAAGACTCTGTTTCCCCAGTTGAAAAACTAAAATGAAAATAGCAGCCCCTTCACAGAGCCGCCGTGACAGACAGCATGTGAGGGGTGGGGTGCCGATCTCGGCCCCACTCGGCCTGTGGCACAAGCTCAGTAGGTAGTAACAGTGATGCGGGACGCATGTCTGCTCTCCATCAGGCACACTTCACATGGACCACCCCATACGATCCCCTCGAGAAACTTCGGAGGAAGGGAAGGTGTGGGAAGGACACCATGCGGGTCCCCCAGAGAGCTCAGATTCCACCCCAGGAGGTCTGGCTCCCCTGCCTGCGCCCGTCCCCTGCGACAGCTGCACCCCACCCCCCACCTGCCCTCACCCCCAGCTAACACTGGCTCCGTCGTCCTTTGAGCAGCAGCACAGAGTGTCATGGGTACCCAGAGGAAAGGTGTCTTACATAACCTGGGGGGAATGACACCAGGGAAGAGCTCCTGAAAGAGGATAAATGGCCTTTTTCTGGTGGAGGGAACTGTGTGTTCAGAGGCCCAGAGGTAAAAGAACACAGTGTATTTGGAGAACAGCAAATATTTCAATTCAAGTGGATAAGAGGGTGAACACAGATCCCAATTTGCCTGGGACTGTCCTGGTTTATACTATTGGCCCAGCTTAATTATAAATAGCACCTGTTCATGCTCAGATAATCCCAGTTAGGACGATATATGGTCACCATAATTCAAGGGTGTTGGTACTGGAGGAGTAAAAACAGGGCTTTGCTAACGTACCCAGTGACTCTGATTTTACTCTGGAGACCCACTGAGGGATGAATTATAGGGAGGCAGGCCAAGGTCAACCAGACCTTGGTGATGTTGAATTATTAAGGAAGTAGAATCCTCAGGCTTTGGCCCCAGAGAGGCAATGGGGTAAGTGGCTAAGGGCATGGACTCTGCTGCCTGGTTCTGGAGTCAGATCCCAATGGGGCCACTTCTGAGCTAGATGGCCTTGAGTAAATCATTTCATCCCTCTGTATCTCATTTTCTTTATCAATGAATAAGGTCTAATATTAGCACTAACTAATACTAATATATAACTAGTACTAACACCTCCCAGGGTGGTTGGAAGCATCCCATAGATTTAACACATAAGGAGTTGTAAGCAGAGACGGGATAGGGATGACTTGGTCTCTGGCTTCGGTCACTGGAATGGAAGCGGACCTTGAGAACAGGAGGAGATATGAGGAGGGAAGGCACAGGCATGGGAAGGTCGGTTTGGACCCACTAGATTTGCAGTGTCAGAGGTGAGAGGCCATATCTGCGAGCTTGCAGGATGTGCCACGTCTGGCATGCAGGGAGGGTCCAGGCTGAAGGTTCCACCCTTGGCATCATCCCCTACATCATCCCTCTTGGCGTGCTTCCCTTCTGGAGCAGAGCAGAAGCACCTGGAAGCCCTTGGGAGCATGAGCCTTTAGGCGGCCGATGGAGGAGAGGGGCCCGTGAAAGAATCCTCGGCATGATCAGAAAAGCAGGAGCAAAACCAGGAGAGAATTATTTCCCAGAAGCCAAGGAGACTTGAATTTCAGCAAGGAGAGACTTTTCTTTTCTTTCTTTTTAAACATTTTACTTATTTTTGCACGTGCGCACGCAAGAGAGAACAAGCATGAGCAGGGGGAGCAGCAGCAGAGGGAGAGGGAGAAACAGGCTTCCCTCTGAGCAGAGAGCCCCATGCAGGACTTGATCCCTGGACCCTGGGACCATGACCTGAGCTGAAGGCAGACGCTTAACCAACGGAGCCACCCAGGTGCCCAAGGAGGCAGTTTTCAACAGTGGCCCATCCCTCAGCGAGACCGGCCAATTCGGGGATGGAGAGCCGCTTTCCTATTAATCCGTGGAGGCCATCAGTGGCCTTGGTGGGTGTGTTTGGCCATAGATGGCAGGGGTTACAGTGGGAATGAAGGACAAGGAAGGAGAGGGAATGAGTGTAGACCCCTTTTAAGACGCTCGGCTGCAGAGGAAAGGGACAGTGGCCACAGAAGGGTGTAAGACCGGGAGAGATGTCCTGGTCTTTAAGGAGCAGCGCCTCAAACTGGGGAGAGAGCAGTAGGGCCAGAGAGGTGGAAGGTGCCAGATAAAGGCAGAACTGATGGAGGCCTGCCCTGGCGGAGGCGGACACCTATGAGGTGCTGGCGTACCAGCAGGATTAGCTGACAGGGGAAAGGCTGCCTTCTATAGCGAGACAGAGGGGAGAGATAAGGCGGAGTGGGGATGCAGGTAACTTTGTGGGTGGGCGTGATGAGCATGCCGCTGGCACCACTGTCTCCAGAACCTTGGTGGCAAGACTCCCTGTGAAGGGAAGGGATGGGAGTAAGGAGGCTGGAGGAAAGTGTGCACCTGGGGAAGAGCCATGCATGGGGAAGGAAAACAGTGTTTCCCCAGTGGGTGCTGTTGTCAAGGTGGTCCATGTGGACCCCACAGTCACCTGGGGGGACAGCAGGGCTGGGACCGGAGTGAAATTAGATGCCGTGGTGCCCAGTGAGCCGTTGACAGATGACGGACCAACAAAAGGATAGAAGCAGCATCTACTTAAGCATCAAAGAAGCAGGCGGCATTTAAAAATTTGACACCAGGAATCATTCGGAGGTGGCATTGGTGACCAGGTGGGGCCTCCCTGCCTCTGAGAAAAACGATCGTCTCCTCCCAAAGAGGTCTGCAGGGATGTGGGGAACTTAAAGGTGGGATCCGGGCTCCATCTGCCTTCGACTCGTGTCCCTGTCCATCTCCTGTATTTAAAAAGTTGTTTAGAAATGTTGGCTGTTCGAGTGTGAAAGAATGAATGAGTGAATGAATGAATGAATGAATGCCTTGCTCACATTCCGAGGGGCCCTTCCGCCTGTCCCCGGGTGTCTTGCCATGGACCTGGTCTCTTCCTGTCCCTGAGAAGTGCCAGCAGAGTGTCTCCTCATGGGCCATATGGGGAGCTGGGAGGTGGAGAACAGGGAAGACAGGGAGTTTGCCATCCATCTGCCCGAGAGCGGCAGACCTGCCCAGCTACCCAGCACCACTCCCGCACCCCATTTTAATGCTGACCTGCAAGGACCGCAACGGGGGCCTCCAGCGCTTGGATCTTTCAGGAACTCGAAATAACGCTGCAGGACGCGGCCGAGGGGCAGGGCCCGCATGGGGGAGGGGAAACACACGGTCCCATGCGAGCGCCACAGGCGTTTTGCCAGGGGAGGTCTAGCTTCTCGATCGGAATTACTGTACGCCCATCCCGAGCTTCCCCCACACTCCCTCGCCTGGCCCCCAGGGCTGCACGAGAGGACCCCAGATTGCAGGTCACGAGGCGCTCCCCTGCCTCGCAAGGCAGATGGAAGCAGGAAGCCCCCCCTACCCCGGGCAAGGAGGACCACAGCCCTCCTATCTCCAGTGGCCAGCTGGACCCCCACCGAGGGAGCGGAAACAGACCGGCCTTATTTCTAGCTCCCCTGTGGGCCCCTGAGCCCTGCCCCAATTTCTGACAACAGGCAGCTTGGGGCCTACACCATCTGGCCACGGTGGAGAGACTGGGCAAGCCTGGTCTTCTCCTGCCCCTCACAATACAAAGCCAGGGGAGGGCAGCCCTCTGCCCGTCCAAGGTTTCCAGGCCAGGAGATCTATGTCCTGGGGCTTCCAGTGGGACGGGAGTCTACTGGAACCCCTGTGGTCTGTCCTGTGCCCCGGGCTCTGGCTCTGTGATTTCCTCCCCAGGCCCCAGCAACCATTTTCCTGAGCTCTGTTTGAGCTTCCATAGGACTGTGAGCAAATCTAGGACTCAGAGGGGGAAGGACAGTGAGAGTTATCAAAGAAGCTCTCCGTTGAGCTCCTTCCAGACAAGGTAACAAAGAGCATCATGGATTCATTCGCTCAGCGAAGGGAGAACTCAGGCCCGTAAAACACGCTAAGGGTGCCAGGAAAAGACAGAACCTCATCTTTGCCCTCAAGATGCACCACTGTTTTTCTCTGCCCCACAGCTGCTCAGCAGGACTGCCGGGATCCAAGGACTGGAAGTGGAGGATGTGGGGTGGGGGCGGGGGGTTGGTGCTTCTTCCTCCAAAGCCAAATCCTTGGGGTTATAGTTTTTCCCCCTTCCTCTGTTTTCTGGCAGTGGCCCTTGGTTCAGCCTATCTGCCACCCACCCCCAGCCTGAATGCACAGCTGAGCTGGGAGGGCACCTGTCATACAGATGGCTGACAGTAGGTGTCACTGACCTTGGCAGAGATTCTCGGCCTTAATTGGCTGCTCCTCGAGTCCCTGATGGTCGCTGTCCCATCAGGGGCTGAGTGAGGACCCTCCTTGGAGTCATTCTCGGCCCTGCTCTCCAGTTACCCCCGGCCTTGGCTGAAATATTTTTCCCAGTCTTTCTAGACTCAGCTGGGTCCTTGGCAGCCCCGATACTTCTCAATGGCTAGATCTCCCCGTGGATAGTGGTACCTCCTTTCCCAGTCTTGAGCTCTGGCATTTGTAGGGTGTCCTTGCCACCCCCCGCCATGGCTGCTCTCGGAGGAACATCCAATGGGGCAGCTGACCCTAAGGATAGTCGTCTGGCCCAGGGAGCCCCTCAGGGCAGGTGGAGAGTCTGGACAGCTGAGGTCACTCTAGAGATCCACACTGACTCACTGTCACCGTGGGGCTTCTGCTGGGAGTTCTGTTGAGCCCCATGTCCCCTGTGAATGCCTAGCTTAGCGGGAGCAGTCCCGAAGCCAGGACACCTGCGCCCCTTGCTGCCTGGCATTTGGCATCCAGAGCGAAGCCTTGTATGTCCTCTCGGGCACTTGCTTCCCAGCTGCCTTTCTTCTCTCCAGAGTGTGTTTCTGTGCGGCAAAGCCCCAGTGCGCCCTGGCCTAGAGGCACGGGCTAAAAATAAGAACTTGTTGGAAATGGCATCTTTGGGCCAAGAGCTGTCCCCTGACCCCAAGGCATATTGGTCAGAGACCCCTGCCACCCTTACCATTTGAGAGCCACCTCTCAGTTCTTTATTCTCTCCCAAAGAGCCCTAAACCAGCAGAGACTGAAATAAGACTTTAAAGTGAAAAGGCCAGGTGCCTTGGGGGAGGACCAGTGAGACACAGCAGGAAAGGCAAGCGAGCTGACCTGGGTGGTGCCCGAACGTGGAGGCCCCGTTTCGCAAGCTGCCCACCATTGTCTCATTTATGCTTTGCATCCGCCCCATGAGATGAATATTATTATCCTTCCTAGAGAAAGGCGGAGACCTCAGAGAACTTAACTTGCCCAAAGCCCCACAGAGAGGAGGTTGAACACACTGATCCTAGAGGAAGAACTTTTCTGGAAGGGGTGCCCAGGAAGCCTGAGAAGTAGCAGCTCAAGACTCAGGAGCCATTAGGATCTCTGCTCTCTGCCTGCTGGCACGGAAAGCAGAGGCCAAGTTCGCTGGTCATATCCAGGGCCCTCCTGCCTGTCAGAGGGAGCTTACATCCCCAGGTGTGCAGCGAGGAAGGTTCTAACCACGTAGGGACAGGGTCACGCTGCGCGTTGGGGAGACACCTCCCTGTCTGAAACACGCGAGCCGGAGGGATGGCCCAGGTGAGTGATTTGAGTGGGGGACATGTCACGAGCTGCCCGCCAGACGGGCCCCGGAGCGAGGCCCCAGCAGCGCAGGACAGAGGGGAACGGTGACAGGGCCGCTCGCTAATTAAACAACGACAGTATCATTCTGCTAAAAGCAGGAGAGCTGATGAATTTTTTACTTGATCCGCTAATCATTTCATTCCTTAAAAGGTAGAACAGGCAAAGAGGGGAACTGAGTCTAGACTGAACTGGGAGCCTCAGGAAAGAATGACTTGTTGCTCTGACGAACGTACATTCTGCCAGGGGCAAGGACGGTGTTTTGTTCGCGGCTGACCCCTCTGCCTGGGACAGCACCTGGCACATTGGAGTCGCTCAAGTATTTTCTCGGGGAATAAAAAGAACGGGGATGGGAACCTGGAAGGAGAGCCACATCAGCTCAGCACGACCGATAGCCAGGGAAGGCGATGGTGGCATTTGCAGGTGTAAGTGTGAGGCTTTATAAATGGAGAATCTAAAAAGCTCAATGGAACGGTAAGTTTAGTTCCTGGGCCAAAAGGGAACACAGCTTAGAGGGTTGGGGGATTATAAAAATGAAATGTCTGTGTCACAGTCACAAAGCCTCTGAGAGAAAAAGGGAGGCATCCGAAACAATGACTCATACGGGTTTGAATGAGCAGTTGGATAATAAATCACTTCGAGAATCTGAGGAAATTGTAGACCCTTTCTCCCAGGCAAAAAACAAATGCACATCTATGCAACATTTTGTAGATAATTTTGGGAGGGGTTGGAGACTTCGTGTTAAGGAGACCTAGTGTAAAAGGACCAACGAAGGTACAGAGGATATTTCTGAGGGGTTACCACTCGGGAGGGATGGGAGGCACATCAGAGGATGGGAGGGTGTTAAAACAATGAGGGGTACCAGAGGACACCACTCCTTGCAAGAACTATGTCTGAAAGTCTAAGGCCAGAACAAACTTGTTCTCAAAAATCCAGACAGCAAAAAGGCACTTTTGGTATTTGTATACCTATTGTTGCTAAGAGCAAGGAATCAGGAATCAGACCCCACCCTGGTTTGAATCTCAGGTTTGTGACTGCAGACTGCCTCTTTATCCACACCAGGCTTCAGTTTCCTTACTTGTAAAAAGGGAGTGATATCTCTTCCCAAAGGGTTATCGTGAATGCCATGCTTGGTAATGCCTGTCAAGTACGTGGCCTAGTGCTTGGCTCATTTGGTCTAATAGGTACTCACCATCTGTATTATTATCATCATTCTCTGCCTCTAATGCCCTTGTCTTCTGTTCTAACTATCAAACCCTTCCATAAATGTTAGCTTTTAGTGGTTTTTGTTATTTTTAAGTAATGCCTGAAGCAGGAAAATGAACAGGATAGAGGACTGCTCCTTGGGGAATATGATGTAATATTAACTTTGTTCAAAAGAAACAGCTAAGCAAAGGGAATAGGGGAAACACTGAAGGGCAGGCAGGGAATACAGCTCATGAGCTGGTGTAGAGAACCACGCTCCTGGACAAGAGAGAGAAAAGGAAAAAACCACCTGCCTCGGGTTTTGCTTCCGTTTTGTCACCGAAGCGAACAGTTGTTGATCGGACGTGTCAGGAAGTGTGTATCTATCATCCTTAAATGAGGGCTAGAGCCTAGACCCAGATGTTTAACATCCCGGGATGGAAAGAATCTGCAGACACAGTGAGGAAAACATTGCTTGTAATTGTTGAGAAGCAACATGGAACAGAGGAGATGCTCAAAGATTGGAAACAGCTCACTTTTCAAAAAGCAAGCTCCTAGAAGCTCTGGATGGAGCAGCCTGGTATGACACTGTGAAGTCATAAACAGAGCAGTAAATAGATCGTTTGTGTGCACTTAGAAAACAGATAGATACCCAGGAGCTAGCAGGGGATGCTAAAAATAAATCAGGCAAAATTAAAATGATTTTTTACTAGGTATTTTCTTGAGAATATTAGAATGTGATTTGATTTCAGGAAAACACTTGATGAACTTACTCCTTATCACATCATGGGTAAAATGGAGAAGGGTGATTCGGACATGAGTACAATGATGTGGCTTCAGAAATGTCCCTCGGAATGCCAGGTGTTCCCCTGTCAAGAGAATCTCTTTAGAGGGGGTTTGTCCAGTATTTGTGTAAGTGACACCGAAGTCATGCTGAGAGGTACATAGACACCACCCACCCAGGGAAGTTAAATTATCAGAGGGTCAGAGTATTGGGACACAAGCAGGTCCCCAGCACCTGAAATGATGAGCTTAATCTGAACAAAATGTCAGGGAGACATGCAGAAAACCTGCAAGTGATTTCTATAGCTATCCTGCCCTCGAGGGTAACTCCTCACTCCCTAAGTATAGACGGCACCTTGTGACTTCCTTCCAAGCAGTGTGGCGGGGGGGGGGGGGGGGGGGGACAGTCATGTGACCTTACCGAGGAGAGACCCAACAAGCACCACCTGGGGCAGGTGAGCAAGGTGGTCGCCCATGGGGACCAGTCTTGTTGAGGCCATGATACCATACTTTGATATGATGTGATGACAATGGCTCTTTGTCTCTGTCCTCCTCCTCCCCAAAACCTGTAACCTCTATCTTATTATGAGAAAAGTGTTAGGAAATCTCTAATCGAGAACATTCTACAAAATCCTTACTTTTCAAAACTGTCAGGATCATCAAAAAAACATTCCAAGATACTTTCACCCTCTAGAGGAGCCTAAGGAGATATGACAACTCAGCATAAGGCCATGTCCTAGATGGGGTCTTCAGTTAAAAAACGAAGGAAATCTGAATACAGGATGGTCCTTGCATAATAACAGATCAACAAGGGTTCCTTAATGGTGGGAAAATATAGTCCCTGAATACAGAAGATGTTAGGAAGCGGGGTATACGGGTTTGGAACTCACTGTGCTATCTTCACAGGTTTTCTGTAAACCTACGACTATTCTCAAGTTTAAAAAAAACGCTTATTTTAAAGACTTAATGGATGTAAGTGTAAACTCCCGCTTATAACATAAAAAGTGACTTATACTGTAAATGTATCTTGGGGGACATCCAAATTCAATACGTCTCGGCCTCTGGCACTGGGCAGTGTGGCGGTGAGAGGCGGGGAGTCTGCCGTGGCCCCCAGCACTCCCTCACATCCACGTCAGGCAGCCTGGCAGCGCTCTGCTCCTCAGACCCATTGAGGAGACTCAACTCTGGAGCCCAAACTTCCTGGGTTCAAGCCCAGGCACAACCCTGTTCTAGCTATAGGAACCTTGTCGATCCACTTAAACTCCCGCCCCTCAGTTTCCTCAGCAGCCAAATGGACAAAGAATGGTGACTACCTCATAGTGCCATTAGTGGAGCAACGCCCCAGGGCAACAGAGGTCTGACTGAGGCGGGCAGTGCTCCCTATTTTTAAGGTAAGCCTTATGTCAGAAGGGTGTTCGGTATCTCAGAGAACAGCAGGAGATGAAGGATTTGGGGAACTCATGATATTTACCTTGGAGAGAACACTGACCGGGCGAGCCCTTGCTTCAGGCCATGTGGAGAACCAGCAAATGGAAGGGACAGTCCTGGTGATTAACGTACTGAAACCTTGAGCAGGTCCCTCTTCCTGTCTGGGTCTGTGCCTCTCGATCCTCCAAGTATGGATGCGGACTCCTTTTGGTCAATTGTGCAGGGTTGCTGAGAGGATGAAATTGAGTTAGTAAATACAGAAGCATGCTGAGGGAAAAGCAGCTATTGTTAGTATGTGTTTTATTAAAACTACCTTAGATATATATTTCTTACGGTGCCCATTCACAGAGGTTGGGCAAGAGGCCAAGATAATGCCACTTGAAATGCTTCCTTTTCTAGCTGCAAAAACCATGACAGGGGCATGTCGAGGACACAGGCTTCTCTTCAGGGGTGGAGTCTTGTGTGGGGAGTTCACGGCGCAGTAGGGGTGGACTGGAGACGATGCACAGATCTTGAAAACTGATCCAACTTCCGGGATGTTTCATGTCCTCTCCTGTACAGTGGAGATGATTGGGTCACCCTCACGAGGCTGCCATGAATGTACGTGCGTGCGTGGGCCGGCCCGCAGTAAGCACGTGGACAGCGGCGGCTGCCCTTGTAATCCGCCGCCCCAGCAGCTCTGGGGAAAGGCTGGTGTTCTGAGAACCCCATCCCTCAGGCCTGTCAGGTGAAGTCATCACTACCCTTGGGGCTCCGGGGTCAGTGGGGAAGAGTCCACACTCTGGGAGACGGACCACATAGCACAGGGAAGCAGTGTAGAGAATAAGGAACAGGGTGTGAGTCAGTGGGGACAGAACGAGAAGAACAAGCCATCCCAGATGCGTCAAAACCACCTTTTATGGAGCGCTTAACGGCCAAGGAGGTTCTGGGTAAACATCAGAACCCAGGCACCCAGTCCCAGAGGCAGCACCGTGACAGGGACACAGAAGAGGGAGTATGGTGACTTGGTCCTTCAGGATCCATGGTGACCCTTCTCGTATCTCAGAAGCCCAGAAGTGCCCTGTCCGACGTCCACCCATGGAATACCAGCCTCCTTCAGGGCACAAAGCCACACATTCTGCCCACTTCTCCTTACACCAGAGATTTGTAAAGATGTTACCGCATGCCTTGGGAGGAAAACAACAACAATTGTATTCGCAATTTCTGCAGAGCCTGGAGGTACAATTGACGGTGACAGATGGATCTGGATTTTCATAAAATGACACAGACGCTGATCTTCTGAATACTTTTGATAAAATCAACAACAGCTAAAATGGATCACCCCCACCCCCCGCCAGCCGCCCAACCATGGCCAAATAGCAGAGCCCACGCTCTGTGAGTCCCGAGGGTGCCAAGGTGAGGAGTTAAAGCCTTACTGGGTTTGGCTGACTCCTCCCAGACCCCCTCCCGTGCTGCCTCGGTGTAGGCAGGCTGCTTTGGAAGGTGACCAGACTACATTCTCTCCAAAAAACAGCTCTCAGCTTACCCTTTAGATGGACCGAACCCCTTCCCAGCCACCAGGATGCAAGCTGCTGCCTGTCCCTCTAGGTCACTGGGAGCCCAGTGGGTGTGGACGAGGAGGCTTATCTGTACTCAGAACAGGGCCCCGCCTTTAAGGAAAGATACTGACAGACACATCCGCTGTTGGGCAGCCTGACTTGCGGGGGGCCTGGACCATGCCCTGCTGGGGAAGCCCCATGCTGCTTGTCTCAAATACCTAGAGCTGTCATAGAAAAGATGGGATAGACTTCCTCTCTGTATCCTCCGAAGGCAGAGTTAAAACCCAAGCTGGGGACAGGCAGGGTTTGGCTGGATCCCGAGGAAGACTTTCTCCCGATTAGTGTCTCTGATAATCTGATGGCATAGAAAAGTAAGTCATTCTTCGTTATGGCAAGGGTTCAGAGACTGGATTACCGCCTTCCACTTCCGATGGAAGATTGGATGAGAGGATCTCTCAATTCCTTCCCAAGATTCCGAATATGGGCTCGTGTGTTCTCAGTGAGTCGGCAGAGCAGGAGGATTGTGGCTTAGTTGGAAAGAGCTGAGATTAGTATGTAGAGCTGAGATAAAATCCTCAAGTTTAGTAAGCCTCGAGTTTTGGTTTTAAGCTCTTGTGTTTTGTTTTTCAAGTTCTTTTTAACAGAAGGAGCAGGAAATCTGATTCTGAGCCACGGGACCAGATTTGGCTTCTGTGTGAATGTTTAAAGACACCTGCTCTCCATAGGAAAGCTGTCTCCAAATGCCGGGGGGCATTGGTGGTTCCTTCCATTCCTTGAGCCTTACCCCCTTTTCCAACTTCAAGGTGGTCCCAGGAACAGGGAGAAAGTTGGATGAATACACCCAGTCCCCACCGTGGGTCAACACCTTGATCTGGTCCTGTGTGACATGGCAGAATGGATAAATGGAATTAGGCCCACCTAAGGGGTCACCGCAAATGACTCAGAGCCCTACTTCCCTTATCGAGCAGGCATCCATCCCTGTGGGTGACCAATCCTCCTACTCTTAGCCTCTGAGCCCTGGGTCCTCCACACATACCCTGGACAGTCAGTTTCCCTCCTGAAAGAAGCTGTCACCAGTGCCACATCTCCTTGGGCTCTCTTCACTCTTTCTCTTTCAGTTTCTTTAATCGGATGAGTCTGTTCTTTTTAAAGGTTTTCAATCACCGCTGCCCACCACCATCTTCCCTGCACACTTACCTGTGTGCCATTTTACGTCTGCAGAGATGCCCCCCACCCCCCCTGAATTAAGAAACTGACATAGAGTGAGTGATATGGAGAGGTTCTATTTTAGACTCCCTGGCCTTCCCGTCTGGGCAGCAGAAGGCAGAGCGATCGTGCCAGGAATCAGCACCGCCGCCATTTGGACAGTGTTCCCCTTAATTTGTTCTCTTCTCTTCATCCAAAAAATTCTGCCTGGCTTGCTGCTCTTACCTTGACCTGTCTGAATTTCTTGTTTTGAGCATGGTTCCGAAGGAACGGACGACTTGTTACAGACTTGAAGTATAATTTCAGGCAAAGTCACCTTTCCTCCTGGCTGCTGAGCCTTTGATGCCCCTCTGGGCCACACTGGGAAGGGCCACTCATTCAGGATGCATCAGATGCTGAGAAAACAGGTGCAAGAGTTCTGAGCTCCTTGCAAGAAAGGGGAAGGTCTGCACTCATTATCCCAGAGTCTAAGAGGCTTCCAGCATCTGTCAAGATCCAAGTGCAAACTAGGCGCCATAATTGGGCCCTCATCTCTCTAGCAAGTTTGCTTGACACCTCGCAGAGCAGTGGATGGATTGGATGTGGTGTCAAATGGCGAGCCCGTTAATGTGCAAAGCAGAGAGCTCTTGCAACTGGCAAAAAGCAAAAACTCCATTTCTTCTCAATCTCCCTAAAAGCAAGAGACTGTAGACGCTTGGCTGTCACCAGGAGCCAGGGACCAAGGCCAGTCTGGCAACACTGCCAGTTTGTGGTCCTCCTGTTTGCTGGGATTTCTCCCCCCACTGCCTCCCACCTGCCTCTGAAACTTTAATTCCCTCCCGGACCCAGGATGAGGCCTGGTTGCTGCTGGTGAGCTGGAAGAGGGAGGAGAAATGGCTCCTATAGAGATACAAAAGCCTGTCGGCCTTCACAGCAGCCATGGGGAACAGAGTGGCTGTTTTTAGTTATAAAGACATCTTGGTGAGAAGATTTACCAAAGATGTATTTATACCATTAGATCGACACCTCCCTTTGGCCTAGTTATCTCGGGTACATTTGTCATTCTGCTGCTGCGTTTCAGCGGGGCTCGGGTGGGGTCGGGGGTGGGGGGTGGCGACCCGATCCAAATTGAAGCTCGAGTTTGCAGATGGAGCGGTTACAGGTCTAAATAAAAAGCAGGACCTGGGACGCCCTCCCTAGCCACCTTTCCCTGTGCCTGTCCCAGAAATAGTTCTAGCCGCCCTACACTTTGGGGAAGGCAGTGAGCTTGGAGACATTTTCAGGAAAGAGTTCAGGGATTTTGAGAAGGAAGACATATAAAATGATAGAAGAGATGATCGGAGAATTGCCTCAGTGTTTCTTAAAGATGCCTGTGATTGACACAAGCCTCCCTTGGAAGCTCTCCTTGAACTTAGAAGGTCTCCAGAAAGAGACGAGAAAAAGAAACGCCGTATTGACCCCAGTCGTCCCTCCACATCCCCAGGCTAGTGGCGGAGTGGAAAGCCTGTTTGTCCTATATGATCTGTACACGCGCAAGGTTAGGATCGCATACACCTGCTTTTGAAAGATGCTTGTTATTGGCTTGCTGACCATTAGCCAGGGCGGTTCAGAGTCAGGGTGGATGAAGGGAGACCTTGCAGAGTCTATGCGAGCTTTGGCTCCCCGACACTTCCTGAGTATGGGGAGGCTTGTGTTGTGGGAGTCAGGACAGGACGTGAGGTTAGAGAAGGGTTTTCACGGTGTTGACAGTCCCAGTTCAGCGGGATTCTCTAAGCACACCTCGAGCCCTACGCATAGCGCTGTGCTCTTTGTTCTGAAATAGAAAGGAAGGAGACATTCTAACCCGAGTTCTAGGAGACTACAGCCTTTTTTTTTTTCCCCTTAAGAATTATATTTATTTATTTCAGAGAGAGAGAGAGAGAGAGAGCGCAAGCCTCAGTGGGTTGGGGGATGGGGATGGAGGGACAGAGGGAGAAACAGACTCCCTGCCGAGCAGGGATCCCCCCCGATGCAGGACTCAACCCTGGGACTCCCGGATCATGACCCAAGGCAAAGGCAGGGCTTAACCAACTGAGCCACCCAGGTGCCCAAGATGACAGTCTTATTAAAGAAAAACTTTGGGGCGCCTGGGTGGCTCAATGGGTTAAAGCCTCTGCCTTCGGCTCAGGTCATGATCTCAGGGTCCTGGGATCGAGCCCCACATTGGGCTCTCTGCTCAGCAGGGGGCCTGCTTTAAAAAAATTAAAAAAAAAAAAAGAAAAACTTCGAGGTAGCGCCCCTTCCACACCCAGCACTTCCCACCCTGGGCTGCAAGGGGTCTCCTAGAGAGAGTTTTAAAAATACATATTCCTGGACCTGTGGATCAGAATCTCCAGCCATGGACTGGGCTTGGCGAGCTCCCCAGGTGCACTGTTGGAGCCAGCCCAGCACACATCTGGGGATCTCCCTCTGGGAGCCTAGGACTGGGACCATGGGTGACTTCCTGGAGTCAGTGAGACTGGGCTGGACAGTGATGGGAACATGAGAACAGGAGGGGAAGGAAAAGCACAGGAGGAGCAAGAATGAGGAAGGAGGAGAGGGTTGGGGCCTTCAGGGCAAGAGATTTGAGCCCTCCTGAAGCGGGAAGCTTAGGTCCATCCATCCATCCATCCATGACCTTCCCTCTTCTGTGAGGATGAAAGAGGCAGTGAGCACAGCCAACATGAAAGCAGAGTGAGTACAGCCAGTCTCTGAGGCCAGCGGGAGGGCTGCTTGAATCCGTCCACCACAGAGTGCTCTGAAGTCCTATTTAATGATAACATTCATGCAACCCATGCTCATTTTAATATTTAAAAAAAAATGTTTTCCCCCATTGTCTAGTTTAACAGAGTAGTTTTCAACCTTTCTGGTCTCAGGAAAATCATCGAGGACCCCAAAGAGCCTTTATATATATGGGGTATGTATGGTGTTAGAAATCAAAACTGGAATCTTCGAAGTATTTAAAAACATGTATCCATTCCTTCATCTTAAAATAACAAGTCCAGGGCGCCTAGGTGGCTCAGTGGGTTAAGCCTCTGCCTTCGGCTCAGGTTATGATCTCAGGGTCCTGGGATCAAGCCCCGCATCGGGCTCTCTGCTCAGCAGGGAGCCTGCTTCCCCCTCTCTCTCTGCCTGCCACTCTGTGTACTTGTGATCTCTGTCTGTCAAATAAACAAATTTTAAAATCTTAAAAAAAAAATAAAATAACAAATCCAGGGGCTCCTGGGTGGCTCTGTTGGTTAAGTATCTGCCTTCAGCTCAGGTCATGATCCTGGTGTTCTGGGATCCAGCCCCCCATGGGGCTCCCTGCTCAGCAGGGAGTCCACTTCTCCCTCTCCGTCTGCCCCTCCCCTGGCTTATGCTCTCTCTCGCTCTCACTCTCACTCACTCTTCTCTTTCTGAAATAAATAAATAAAATCCCCTTTAAAAAATAAAATAGGACACCTGGGTGGCTCAGTGGGTTAAAGCCTCTGCCTTCAGCTCAGGTCATGATCCCAGGGTCCTGGGATCAAGCCCCAAATCGGGCTCTTTGCCCAGCAGGGAGCCTGCTTCCTCCCCTCTCTCTCTCTCTGCCTGCCTCCCTCCTACTTGTGATCTCTGTAGGTCAAATAAATAAATAAAATCTTTAAGAATAAATAAATAAAATCCATTGCATGTTCACATGAATGTTACGAAAAATGGCTGTATTTTCCCAAAATAAAACTAGCGAGAAGAATGGCACGGTTTTACAGTTTTGCAAATCTCTTCGGGGTCTGGCAGCCGGATTCTCCTGTCTACATCTGCGTTCGCTCTGTGGTTCTGTGTGGTTTTGGTGGAGGCAGATGAAGAAAACCCAGGCCCGCCCAGCAAAGCCAGGACCGAGGTGGGACAAGCAGGGCACCTAGGAAGCAAAACTGAAGGAGGCCTCTCCACCCCCACCAGGGGGTCATGCCAACGCAGGGTCTACCCTGAGAGCAGGGCCTTCCTTAGCTTCTGTGTTCCGGGAGCCTGGCTCGCCCCACTGCCCAGGCACCCAAAGAGGAGTCCTTCAATGGCCTCGTCAGGTAAGGAGGGATTGTCTTTTTTTGACACCGCACCAGAACATAACCAGAGGTGAGTTGCCTCTGTCACAGGATCAGAACCATACCGATGAGCTTTTTATGTCCTGTTGACCTGTTAAAATCTCTTAATCATTCTTGCACTTTGAATGGATCTTTTACCCATATTCACTGACTCTTTGAAAGAGTCTTAGAACCCTCAGGGCTGCACAGACCATATTGGGAAAATTGCTGGCTTCAGAGATGCCCCCTGAAATTCAGGGAGGTTGTCATAGCTGGAATAGAGCCAGAGGGACAAGGTGTCATGAGCTGGAAGACTTAAGAACTGAGCAGAGCCAGACCTTGTATGCTATCCTGAGGAACTGGCCCAAATCTGGGAAGCTGTAGGAAGCCATGTAAGAGTGACAGGACCAGATTTGTGTCCTCAGATTCATCCATTCCTTTGTTCAAGTGATGTTGGTGGAGCTCCTATTGTGTTCCAGCACTGGGGATGACGATGAACGGAGGTTTTCTGACTGTGTGGAGTTTATATGGAGCCTAAAGGACGTATCTTCTAGTAAGAAGCAGAAGATACGTAAATGTGGGCATCTAGAGCTATCCTGCCGGCAAAGATACAGACTGAGGGGCGGAGGGTGCAGACTGTCAGAATGATGGTCCAAGGGATGATGGTGATGAGGGTGGTGGGGGGGAGAGTGAGGAGGAAGCAGGGGACAGGCAGAAGCAGCATTAAGGATGCCGTGGGCCGTGTTACCATAGGGGGAGTCTGGGATGGGGCCCAGCTTGCCACCTCCGACAGGCAGTCGGGACACCATCCTCTGATACGGCGCACCCACAAGAAGCATTTGGCAGAGGTCCAGCAAGCTGTTGGATTGTGTGGGTCCCCCTCCCAGGACAGAGGGCTGAACTGGGGACTGAGACCTAATAAGACTAATCCCTTATTCAGGTGCTGAACATGTCACTGAGGAGCCATGCTCCAAGCGAGGAGAAAGGACAGCCAAGGGACACGAACACTTAACTCATCTATTCCCACCACACCTGTCTTGAAGGCAGCATGTCTGAAGTCAGCTAGGTTGGCTCCCCTCCCCCCAAAGACAGTGCTCCATCTTGGCCAATGAAGCCAATAACCACAGCGCTGTCCACCCCAGAAGCTCAGTGCTCAGTGACCATGGCTCCGTGGTCCACTCAGCTCACCCTGCCCTACCAGCTGTCGCCCTAGACCATTCTGCACTCTTGCACTCGGTTCTATCTAGAAAGTTGCATTACCCCCCACGACTCTACCAGAAACTGGTCTACCTAGAGAATTCCCAGTCATGCTTCAAGACCTGCTTGAGCAACCCTTTTCATTTTAGGTCTTTGCCACCCTGCCTCCAGCCACTCACAAGCCCATGCCATCAGATATTGTGGTCATTCCCGTTCTGCCTCACCAAGACTGGGTTCTAACACTCGTACACTGTAGGGCAACTGTTCTTTCACCCGGCTTTGGTAGGAGACAGCAGAAGATGCGTTCAGTGGTCTTCTGGTGGCTCCAGCAGCCAAGCTACCCAATGTCAAGACCACAGGGGCTCCGGTCTGGGGTGTGAGCCAGGCTATGAGCATCACAGAATTCACAGGCAGTTGGGAGGGAGCTCCTTGGTTCCACGTGCCTCCTTTGTTCTAAGAAAGTCCCTAGCTGAGCCTGGATGGCACAGGGGGGTGTCAGCAACAATGAGCAAAGCCAAGTGTCCAGATGAGAGGACAGAAAGTTGAGCCGAGTTCATGGGTGGGCTCCCTCCACTCTCCAGTACACCGAGCTGTGGCAAGTCCCTGATCTCTCAGCTCCTTCCAGGCAACAGTGAAGACGTGTTTTCTTGGGCTGAACCTAGGAACTGGGGATTGCCAAGTCTTCTCGGGTGACCTCAACCTAGGAGCCTTCTGACCAGAAGGCCTGCCGAGGCAGCTGCCCATGGCACCTGCTGCACACAGATGGCCCTCGCTGATTCATTGCTTGGGGAGTCAGTGAGGGCGATGGGCCCGTCAGGGCACAGGGTTCGCCTAGTCACTAATGGGAGATGAAGCTGAATAGTATAAATGCACTCTTTTTCTGTTCAGAGGAGAGCAGTAATGAACTAAAAGCCGAGACAGAAACCCATAAAGTGAGACAATTATTATGAACCAGCCACAGGTAGACAGAAGCAAAGCTGGGTCCCATCTTGGTTCACAAACCCTCAGGGACATTGTATGAGTGCTAGACTCCATGAGGGAAAGAAAATGGCTTTGCCAGATCTTGTTGCCAGCACTGGACACAGCCGTGAGCCCAGCGAACGGGGCTAGAACCAAGATCAGTGAGAGTGTTTCTTGCCATGCCCAGATGTGCCCTGTTGGGACGTGCTCCTCGCTACTGAGGGCCAAGCCTGGGGCCCCACATGGCTCCCAGTAGCCCCTGCACAGAAGGCAGGTGCCCCCCACCTTCCAGGAATCCTTAGCAGGCACCAGTTCTTATTAGTGAAAAGGAGATCGAATAGAACAGCCTGGAAACAGCAAATCTTTCTTCTTACTTTTCTCTGTCCCAGAGCTCTAGAGAGAGAATGGCAGTGTCCTCTGCTGGGTCCCTTGGAACCACATTTCTTCTCCCTCTGCTCTGCCCTGACACATCATCAGCGTGTCTCAGAGTGGAAGGGAGAGAGGAGCTAGATGGTACCAACACCAGCCACCTAGGGGAAGGGGCAGCCGAAGGAAGCACGAAGGGCAGCAGAAGGAAAAACTTTGGAGACATGCAGGCTCCATCTATGAAAATTGTAAATCTCTCTGAGCCTCAGTTTCCTCATAGATAAAATGGGTATAATAATGGTACCCGTCTCACAGGATCATTACAAGGAGTGCAGAAGATATGCATGTGAAGTTCTTAGCCCAGTGCTTGGCCTGGACCGAGCGCTCCCTGCAGGTCAGCTGTTGCTGCTCTGACTCCCTGTCCCTGCCCTCCTGAAGCCTAGGAGTCCCCTTGCTGTGCAGGCAGGTATCAAAATTCCATCTGCTCAGTGTCCAGGGGGCTCCCGGGGAGATCCTTGTGTCCTGTACCAGATGGGTTCGTATAGGGTGAACCACTGAGGATCATGGAGACAAGCTGGGTCACAGGATATGGGGCGAAGGGGGGCTCACTCTGTCTCCCCCTCCAGCCAACACCTGCTGCCTTCCCTCTCCCCTGGTCACCTTCCCATTTCCTGCCTCCATGGCTCCCTCCGGGAAGTTTCTGCTCACTTGCATGCCCACCTGTCCTCTTAGTAAGACACCCTATGTGTGCACGTCTCCCAGCCTTGTAACGCGTCTGCACAATTCCTTACTCACCCCGTGCCTTGGTTCTTTCATATGAAACCTGGCAGTAGTAAGAGTGCCAGCCTCCGGGATGCCTGGGTGGCTCAGTTGGTTGGACAACTGCCTTCGGCTCAGGTCATGATCCCGGAGTCCCGGGATTGAGTCCCGCATCGGGCTCCCAGCTCCATGGGGAGTCTGCTTCTCTCTCTGACCTTCTCCTTGCTCATGCGCTCTCTCTCACTGTCTCTCTCAAATAAATAAAAATAAAATCTTTAAAAAAAAAAAAAAAAGAGTGCCAGCCTCCTAGGGTTGTTGGGGATTAAACCACATGATTCATGTGAAGCACTTAGAACAATGATTGACATATTTTAAGTGATTATTCAGTGTCCCTATGTGTTCATGATAAAGGACAGCTGGGGCGGGGGGACGTGCCCTCAAAGGGGAGCATGCTGCATGACAGCAGACCCATATCCTAGATTTTAAAGTTGGAAATAAAATCATTATGGTCCCATGGCTGTGAACTCCAGAAGAAAACATAGCTCACAAGTTGTGAGCGACTCTAAAAATGAAATTATAGCAATAAAAAATCACATATAATTCCAACAAGGAAGAAAATGGAGACATCTAAAGAAATCAGTGTGGCTACATGGAAAATGTCTAATGAGCCCAGATTTTAAATGTCGAACTGGGAAAAACATATTTGCAGCAAATCTTGGATAGATGGTTAGTATCTTTAACATAGAAAGAGCTAGTGTAAATCAATAATGAAACCCCTAAGGTACAATGGGAAAGTGAGCCAGGGATGTGATAAACAATTCACTAAAGAAAAAATAAAGCCCGTTTTCCAAAAGATGGAAATTCTTCAATCTCACTAGTAATCAAAACAAAAATTCAAATGACTAGATAGCTACTCTTGCCTTGTAAATGGGGAAATTTACCAAAATTAGTCTCTATTTTGATTTTTAATGAATCCGAATAAATCTGGGATGGGAGCAGCATAGAGTCCCTTTCGAAAGTTACACGTAGGATATGGTACCCAGGAGAGTCTCTTCTTATCAGATCTCTCCTAAGGAACTCGAACTAGTTCAGAAATCCTGTTATTAATAACGTTATTTGTACAAGTGAAAGTGAGATATAATCCATCTTGCAACATGATGTTTATGATGAGTTCATGATAGTCTGGGAAGAAGCAGGAGACAAAATCGCCCAGATAATCTGTTAACAACTATGATTTGGAAAAAAAAAAAAATAACAATGACTGATAGAACACAGAATACAAGGGGTGGATCCTTCGGGTGAAGTAACAGGAGAGAGTTACTTCTTTCTGCCTTTCTGGATGGTGATCAGATTTTCTGCGATGAGCACACATCACTTTCATTATGGAAAAAATAAACGGTGTGAAAAGGCCGGAGATCTGAAAAGACCTGGAGGAAGGCTCACATAGTTGAAGACAAATCTGGGATCATGGGGCCAAGGGTCAGGGGACCTGAAAGCTTCAAGAAGGTCTGGCTGTGGAGAAGCAGGAGGTCATGTTCACGTTCACGGGGCAGGGCTCCTGCTGGGAAGCAGGTGCAGGGTTGACAGAACACCTGCACACAGTGGGCGGGTGGGCTTGCCCCGTGAGGAGAAGCCACAGACCTGGGTGCTGAGACATCCGTGACCTCCAGCGTTGCCCACCGCAACCCAGACTGGGCACATCCTGGATCACTGGTGATCCCCAGAAGGAGGCTGAATGAAGCTTGATGCAACTTCATTGGGGTGTGGACACAGAATTTTTTTTTTTTAAGTTCTTTATTTTTCAGTTTACTCGATCTTTCCAACTATACCTAGGAGGAGGTCTTAGTTTGGCTTTCAAGAGTCTGTAACACCTCCGTAAGCTGTGCCGATCTCCCTCTCCAGCCAAGTGTGAGCGAGCTTCAGGCTTGGTACCTTAAGTGGGCCACAGCATCTGGCTGGAATTTAGTAATGCAGGTGGTATGTGGACATAGCTGAGTCTCTGGAGCGGGAGAAGGATGAGTACAGTGTAGTAAACACTGAGCCCAGATTCTTGGGCATCTGGAACGTGGAGGGGTAGGGGGCGGGCAGAAGAGGGGGTGGCTCCCCGTGAGTAAGCTGGCTGCCCCGTGAGTAAACCTGGTCTCCCCCATCACATGGGCCCTCTGCCCCCTGCCCTCCTGCCTTCCAAGGAGCCGTCTCCTCCACGCTGGTGTTTCTCCACTTTTCTCTAAGCAGTGAGCTTACCCTGTTTTGTTCTTCACTGTTGAGTGCTGTTTCTTATATGAGTTTGTTGTTGGGCTTTGTTTATTTGTTTGTTTGGGGTGTTGGGGGGGGGCCTAGGATCATGCTCTCTGCCTGCCTAAAAACGTTTTTAGTTTGTCTCTGCACTTTTCCTAAAAAGCCAGCATCTTCTGTGTCCTTCTGTGCTGGCCACGCTCTCTCTGGGGCTGGGCTCTGCCTCTTCACAACTCAAGCAGCCTTTTTCTATTGTTTGTAGTTTGGGTTTTCAGACATGGCTTTATCAGAGAGCCCCCGGCGTGGCCACATTACTGTCTTCAGATGCCTCCTGATTGGGAGGATTTGTGCTTGTGTGGTCAAAATTTTCCCTCACAGTCTCCGGCCTTGCCAGGGCTGCTAATTAGCTGAGACCCCGTGACCATTGTTCAGCCTTGCCGAACGGGTAATAACCCTGCCCCTCTTAGCTCTCAGAATCAAGCAAGGACCGAATGAACGGGTGGTCACCAAGAGCTTTGCGGGGCATCATGTACCCTGCAATGCAATGTGTTATTCAGCACCTCCATCTCTTATGCTTTTCCCATCAAGCACAATGTTCTTCGGATTAGAAAGCATTAAGACGAGCACCATTAAAAAGGGAACCAAAGCTCAAAATAGGAGCAAAGAGAGAGAGGAGTTCACTGTCTTTAAATGAGCTCAATCCCTTGGCACCTTGAAGCCATCAGGCCTGATGTGCAGGCTGTGATGGGATGTATCAGGCCCTGTTGTGTCAGGCGCCGGAGTGGGTTCAGCAGATGGAGCACAGGAAGGACAGCGGGGGCTCTGGCCGCTGTCACATGTAGAAATTGTTGAGAGAAACTGGGAGGTTTAGATGGGAAAAGACCTTTAAGGGCACCTGGGGGGCTCAATTGGGTAAGCGTCTGCCTTCTGCTCAGGTTAGGGTCTCAGGGTCCTGGGATCGAGCCCCATAGCAGGCTCCTTGCTCAGCAGGGAGCCTGCTTCTCCCTCTCCCTCTGCCCCCCAACCTTGCCAAAAGGTGGAAACAAGGCAGTTGTCCATCGAGAGATGAATGCGTAGACAAAATATATTAGACACGTGCAGTGGGCTAGTATTCAGCTGTACGTAGGAAGGAAATCCTGGCAACATGGCCTTATGTAGACGGATCATGATTTCGGGCGAAGTGAAATTCATCAGGACAAACAATGTACGATCCCGCTTAAGAGAGGTACCTAGCGCCATGATGTTAGAGGCTGAAAATGGAGGAACAGTTGCTAAAGGCTGAGGTGACCAGAGAACAGGGGCCATTGGTTAATGGGTAGTGTGTCATGTGGGAAGATGAACCAGTCCTAGAGCTGGAAGGTAGTGACAGTGGGACACCATTGGGAATGCACTTACTGCCATTGAGCTGTGCACCTAGAAATGGTTAAACTGGTAGATTTTTATATTACATATATTTTACCACAATTAGAAAAATTGCTTACATAACCAAAAAATATAGAATCCATTGTAGCTCACGGTCAAGGGCAAAGAGAGACCCAACAGGTGTAAGGGGGAAATCTCAGACAGAGTGTTGCTTAGAATTCCTGAAAAGGAAGTCCCACTGCTCAGTTTTTGGAGGGCAGGGTGAGCAGCCCAGGAGACGAGCCCCACTTCCTGACATGTACAGCATTGGCAAACACAGCCAGCCCTCAGAGCTCCCCACGCTCACCGTCCTCCTACCAAACAGCAGTGGGGGGCTGCAGGATGCTCCAGATCCCGGGGACGGCTTCTGGCCCCTCTTCCGGGAGTGGCTGGAGCCCGCTGACTGGTGACAGGACGGGAGGCCAGGCTGAGCGGGCACCTGGCCACTGGTGCTGCAGTGCGGGGTGCTAGACCAACCTCCAGTAGTCAGCACTGGAAGGAAGGTTCAACACTGACTGCTTCCAAAGGGTGTCCCAAGCCGCACATGCTTCTAGCAGCCTTCTGGAAAACCCAGAACCCAGAGCAACCCTGACTAAGGTCCAGGACCAGAGCGGGCCACATTGGGCTTCTTGAGTGGGGAGGTCACCAGGAAAAATCTCCTGAGTCCTCCCTCCAGCACCACCACAGCCCCAGGACATTTTAAATGGCTTATAGTGAGTGGAGGGCTCCAAAGAAACCCCCATGCACTTTCAAGGGCCTGGGCTGGGCTGACCTCACACTTGGAGACAGGTTACACCAGGCGCCGCAATGTCCAGCTGCCCAGACCTGGGACTTCTGTCCCCGGAGCGGCTGCCCCACCAGCTAGCTATAAGGTAATTGACCTCTGTGGGCCTCCGACACCCATCAATAAAATGCTGAATCTGTTCCCAGCTCCTGGGACTTCTGCAGGCCAGGAATGGAAAGCTCCATTCCTTCCCACAGGCCTTTTTCCTGGGTACCTGCCACCTGAAGACAGTGCTCCAGTCTGAGGAGGGCAGTGAGAAGGGTAAAGGCGGATGCAGTTCTTGGGGACCGTATTTGTGTCCTAGTCCTGCTGGAATAAAGTACCAGGCGGTGGGAGGCTTAGAACCCCAGGAATTCCTTCTCTCACAGTGCTGGAGGCTCACAGTTAGCGATCAAGGTGTTGCAAGATGGTTTCCTTTTCAGAGGCTCTGAGGGAGAACATTTCTCCTGGCTCTCTCCCAGCTTCTGATGGTTGCCATCCGTTCTTGACCTGTAGATGCGCTATTCCGATCTCCACCACCTCTCCTTGGTGTGTCTGTGCCCAAATTTCCCCCTTCTTGGGGTGTCTGGATGGCTTAGTGGGTTAAGCGTCCGACTCTTGATCTCAGCTCAGGTCTCCATCTCATGGCCATGAGGTCAGGCTCCACGTCAGGCTCCATGCTGGGTGTGGAGTCTACTTAAAAAAAAATTCCCCTTTTTATAAGGACACGAGTTACTGGATGGGGAAACAGGCTTATGCAGGATGTCATCGTCGTAACTTAATTACAACCAGAAAGACCCTATTCCAAATAAAGTCACATTTACAGGTTTTGGGGGGTTAGGACTTTTATATAACTCTTTGGGGGGGACACAATTCAACCCAAGGAGCTTTGGAATGTAAGAGTGAGACAATGTAGCAAAAGAGAAAGAGCAAAAAATTTTAGCCTCTCAGCACCAGGCAGACTCAACTATAAAATGGGATAACAGTATCTAGCTTGCAGGGTATGATATATACAAGGCAACTGACACATAGGAGGTACTCAGAAGTAGTAACTATTTCTTTTGCAACTATTATTCTCATTCTGCTGTTATTAGTTGAATTGCATAGATGATTGTAACTGTGGCATTCTAGAGGTTCCAGCAAAACACCCTGGAGGAGATGACATCAGATTGTGGGAAACAGGGTGAGTTTAGTTTAATGGAAGAGAGGACATTTGAAACAGGTCTGGGAAAGATGGATAGGGTTTTGACAGGTAGAACCTGCCGGGGAGGGAATTCCAGAAAGTGTGAGCTACATAAACAAGCCTTGGAGGCAGGAAAGTATAAAGCATTTTTGGAGAAGAGCTCCAATTTCCATTTGGCTGGAACATTGGGAAATTAATAAAGAGTAATGGTAATTAAGGTTGTAAAGGAGCATTTGGACCACAGAACACGAGGAGTCTGCACTTAATTCATAGTCAATGGGGAGCCAATGAATGTTTTTTGGAAGGAGGGACACGATTAAACTGGCATTTAAGAAAATGAATCTGGCTGCCATGTGCGGGATCAGAGAGCTCTGGAGAAGGGAGGAACCAGAGGAGATCCCCTGGGGAAGTGAGAGCTTCCCTGGTCCTGGCCAACAGTTGACGGTGGACTGTGGAACGTGCCCCAGCCCCAGGGATGGCTTGGTGTGGCCATGTTGGAAGTCATCGACCCTTTCTGGTTATGGTGACCTCAAGTGAAGTAAGGCAGACAGAGAAAGGCAAATACAGCATGATAATCACTTACACATGGAATCTATTCTTTTTTTTTTTTTTTTTAAGAAACAGAGAGTAGAAAAACTGTTGGCAGGAGCTGGGCTGGGTGATGCTGGGAAAAGGGTAATAGGGAAGGTAATAGGGAGATGCTGGGAAAAGGGTACAAACACCTTTCAGTTATAAGGTTAGTAAGGTCTGAGGATCTAGTGTAACACAAGGTGATCTTACAGACTTTCTTCGATTTACATCCTGATAAACCTGTCATTCAGCTGAAAATATCATTAAGTCAAAAATGCATTTAATCCCCCTAACCCACAGGATATGACAGCTTAGCCCAGCCCACCTTCGATGTGCTAAGAACACTCACAGGAGCCTACACACAGCCTAGGGCTCAGTAAAGTGGCGTGTATCTATGCAGTTCGTTGGTTATGGTACTGAAAGCGAGAAACACAGTGGCCGTGTGGGTACAGAATGGTTGTCAGCATATCTTTTGTTCACCCTGGTGATCACAAGGCTGCCTAGGAGCTGCCGACACCCAGCGTCACTAGAGCTTCATATCCCGCATCACCAGGCAGGGAGAAGATCCAAATTCCAAATGGGAAGTACAGTTTCTACTGAACGCTTATTACTTTCCCACCATCCTCAAGTCAAAAAATCATTAAATTGAATCATCCTAAATCAGAGACCATTAGTAGTTAATAACACTGCATTGTACAACTGAAATTTACTAAGAGAGTAGAACTTTAGTGTTCTCACGAATGAATGAATGAATGAACAAAATGATAGATCTATCAATTAACTAGATCGGGAATCCTTCCACAGTGTACACATATATCAAATCACCAAAATATGCACTTCAAATGCATTTTATTTTATTTTATTTTGACAATTTTGTCAATATACCACAATAAAGCAAAAAAAAAAAAAAAAAAGCTGGGGCGGCCAGCTATGGGCACTGGAACAGCTTCAAGCCCCTCCCATGACGATGGTATTCTCAATGTCGCAAGAAAGCAGCAGGTCCTATGAGCTGCTTTCTCAAGGGCACCTGGGGGCGTGGATAGGTGAGTCTTCTACCTGGAGCTTTGCCGCACCCCTGCTCCTGTCCTGCCCCGCTGGGAGGCAGAGCCAGGCAGACGTTCGTTCGAGAGCTGGGAACAGTTCTTAATTGTTGTGCATTAACTGAACTGTCACCTGACCTTCCTTTAGAATTCTGTGAATATTTATGAGTGAGCTCTTGCTTAATGAAGAGGGGAACGGAGACGTTAATGAGCTTTTTCTCCCCACATTGAGCTCAGGGATTTTTTTGTTTCGTATCTCTGATCTGAATTCCAACCATGCCATGCGTCTCTCTGTCCTGCTTCCTCAGAGGCGAGAAGACCCGCTGCACACCGTTCACACTAGCAGCTAGGCAGCATCAGAGCAGACGCAGGTAGAGAGGGGCACATGTCTACTTGTGGGTACACATGTGTGAGCACATGTGGGTGAGAGGCTGGGTGTCCACACTTATGTGAGCCCTCCTGGCCGCCAAGAAGGCCTGTCTGGGTTCAAAGGTGAGCTGGAAGTTGCTTCTCCTCTTGAGTTGAGCTGTTCAGAGATGAGAGAAAAGATAAGGCAGAACGGTGGCGTGGGACTGGCCCTCTCTTGGCCTTGTTTCCCCGGGTCCTCTTCAGGATCTCCTCACAAGACAAGGCCTGAGCCTTGCGCCCCTGACCGTGTGAGCCTGGGAAGTCTCTGCAGACAGCAAAGCCCAGACTGGCCCCACTGACCTGGGAGAGAAGATGAGGAGGCTCTGTGGAACAGCTGGCCCAGGCAGGGTGTAGAGCGAGAAGGCAAACACAGAGGGGACAATATACATTCCCACCTGCACCCAGAAAGCTCGTGGAACACTGTGGTCCCTTGCTTACACCCGGTCCTCTGGGGTCTCTGCCGGTCTCTGAGGGGTATAAAAAGTCTTGGTGATTGCAAAGTTGATAGATCTCTAGGAAGGGCACCTGGGTGGCTCAGTCTGTTAAGCATCTGCCTTTGGCTCCAGTTGTGATCTCAAGGTCCTGGGATCGAGCTCGTGTGTGGGGCTCCCTGCTCAGCCTGCTTCTCCCTCTTGCTCTGTCTCTCCCTTCTGCTTGTTCTCTCTCTCAAATAAATTAATTAATAAAATCTTTTTAAAAAATTGATAGATCAATAGGAGAAAAGCAGAGGAGGCTCTTGAAAAGGTGAAAATCCCTCTCTGGTAAAATGTCAGGTTGCTTTTCCCTGGCCTTCCCACTGCCTTTCTGCCACCCGGGGCTCTGCAGCTCTCCTTGCCTGACCCTCCTGCTTTCAGCCTCTAATCTGACATTAGTCACGTTGCACCCCAGGCCACATTTGACCAAGGTCAGTGGGAAGGTGTTCTCCTCCTGCTGAAGAAGAAGAGCCAAGGCTTCAGGTCTGGGCATGGGCATGTGCCCCTCGGTCCTCCCCACCCTAGTCCTCTCCCGCCTGCCTCCACCCAGAGGCCACCTTCCCCCGAATCTCCCCACCCTTAGCTGGTTCCACTGCCTGGAACCCACCAGCCCAGGAGAAAGGCTCATGAAGCCCAGCGCTGGACACCAGCTGGCAAGACACTCGCTGATAATAACGTGTGTGTGTGTGTGTGTGTGTGTGTCTCCACGTGCGTGTGCACATGCACACACATGCGCACGCCCAGAGGAACACCTCCCACCTGGTATTAGGCTAAACCGTCAGCCCCCGTGCAGTTAACAGATGCTAAAGAACTACAGAGAGAGAAACTTAAAACTGGATGGCAGTGTAAGAGCCAACCTAATTACAGCTGTTTATGAGCACTCTTTACTATTTATGTCCAATCACAGGTGCGCAGTGTCTCTTTTGCTCGTTGCTGACGTGATAGATCGTTTCTGTTGTAGGTGTTGCTTGATGACAACACAAAACCCTGTGTCCACATGCTCTGCTTTCTATCATTCATGTGGTATTGTGATCTGCACCCTCTTTTTCTTTTTCATCAAGTCTACCTCCATTGGAAATGGGAAGCATGCCCCTTTTTTATTGAAAAATACAGAAAACCGGAAGCAAGAAAATGCAGAGGGGAGGAGGAAGAAATTAACCAGGATTTCTGATCACTCACACCGAACCACTATTCACACTTTTGCGTTGTTATGTTTGCTGTTGGTTGTTCCCTTTGTCTGATCTGATGGACTGAAGCCCTTGTACAAGTCACTGGGGTCACTATCAAGGGTGTGCTGTAATAAACAGAGTTGTGTTGAACATTTTTATGTGTGTACTTCGGAATGGCCCTCAGGTGAAATGACTGAGCGGATAGTCTCAGACACTCTTAAACCTCTTGATGGATTTTTACCATGTCATTTTCCCAAAGGGTTGTACCAGCCGGCAGGGTATGAGGGTTCCCATTGCAATCCATCCTCTTCAGGACTGTTTTCCCATTTTTCCCCTAATTTTTGCTAATTTGGTGGACTAAAAATGACAGTACTTCCTTGCCTCCTTAATTCACATTTTCTTTCATTTATAATGAGTTTAGGTATTTTTCCATGTGCTTATTGACTAATGTTCACAACATTAGGAAGTTAGGGGAAAAAACATTGATTTGTGCATACAGGTATGGGATATTTTATGTGTGTATGTGTGTGTGTGAGAGAGAGAGAGAAAGAGACTTTGCAGCCGGCACAAGCCTCTCAGAGACCAGATGCTCCCATTTGTACATTTGTAGGTATGGGTGTGTGTACTGGTGATGTGAGCTTATTTTCACTTTCTTGCAGGAGACAGGGAGATGAAGAGGGAAGAAAGTGAGCTTTGGAAGCTTTCAGGCTCAGATTCCATGTTCCCCAGTTAGTAGTTGTATGACTTGGGCCAGTTTTTAGTCCTTGTTTCATCATCTGTAAAATGGGAATGATATATGTGACACAGAATTGTGGAGAATATTACATGAACCCACAAAGATGCCACAGAGGCCCCCTCAGTAAGAGCTCCCCTTGTCTTCCCCCAGTTTGGGGACATGTTTGGACGCTGATGGAGATCCGTTAGAGGATGGTTTCCCAGGAGCCATGCTTCTCTGCCTTCCAGTCACTAGCAAGGAGCATGGCCCATTCTTCAGGTTCTACAAATGTGTGTGGAATGAGTGGACCTCTGTATGATGTGTGTGGGCTTCCCTGGAGGAAACAAAAGGTCTGAGTTCATTCCACTCTGACCATCTTATCTTCCTCAAGTCCGTGAGGGCACGCCAGGTCTGGGGGTGACCCTTTCCAACCTGACATGTTAGCTCCTATCATGAATAAAATTCGTATGCCTGAGAAAGGAGGAGGAGGCCGAGTGCTGGTGGGAGGGCCTGTGGGAACTACTGCCAGGCATCCTCAGGGAGAAAGGCTGGGGTGCTGGGGCTCATGCCTTTCCTGAGGAGGCAGCATGGTGGCTTGTGAGTGGGCTCTGGGGCCAGACTGCCTGGGTTCATGTCCTAGCCCACCCTTCTGAGCCAGGACCTCAGCTGTCCCTTGCTGCCTCAGCTTCTTCATCTGTATAATGGGAATAATACTGAGAACACCTACCTCATAGACAGTTGTGAGGATTAAGGGAGAGAATTCACGGAAAACTCACTGCCTGTAGTCATGTCTCCTGTCCTTGCTGGGGAAGGGTAGCTGTCACTGTTCCCATGGCAACCCCAGCCTCTCCCTCCCCCCACTGTCTTCTCATCCCCTTGCTTCCTCTCCAGGGTCCTGGGAGTGGTTGCTGGCAGTAGAGATGGGGGCTGGGCATCACCCCAGGGAGGACTTTTTTTCTGCACAGGAATATCTAGGAAAGCCCAGAAATTCTTGCCCCCCGCCAATTTCTGTCTTGAACTGAGCCTCTTGCAAGTATCATGAAGGGAAATGACTGACCCAAAAGGAGAAGAGGAAGGAAATGAATGACAACCATCAGGGGTCAGAGTGGCCAGTGGGAATGTCAGCAGGGCCTCCAGAGAGCTAGAGATGGTCCTGGAGGGTGGGTCTCAGTTTCCCTGAATGTAGTATGGACGCCCCATCCCCTTCGATTCTAGTAGTCCAGGTTCTCCAGCAAGACCCGAAGGGTTCAGACACATCCCTGGGCCTCAGCTGTCCCTTCTGCCGACAAGAGAGAATTTACTGTTCCTCTCCAAGGCAGGAGGAAGCTAAACTGACCCAAAGTCTGCCTACTGCCTTGTGTTCTTTGGTATAAAGGCACCACATGGGTCCTGGTACAAATATGGCCAGGTATTCTGCTATTTGATAAAAATATTAGGGCACTGGGCCTTCCTAATATAGCTGAGCAGATACATGTAGGGACTCGGGCAGAGAAGATGAACAAGCACGTGTCCCGGACAGCAAAGCTGCGGGCTGGGGAGATGGAAAACCCTGAGGGAGATGTCGGCCACCATCTTGGTCCCTGGGCCGGTGTCCCCCCACCAATGGGACACCCAAGGAAAACAGGGGCTGTGTGTTTGCATTGGTTCCCTGGCTGTTACCTCCAAGCCCCCGAAGCAGCTGTTTACCCCAGCAGTTAGGGTTTCTCTGGTAATCGGTCCCCAGCTTTAAGCACTTGTTCCAGCCAGATTAATCTGAGAGATAAGAGGATGACAGAGGCACCTCATTTCCTCACCACACAGCCCCCGCTGTGTGCAGAACTCCTGCCAGGGCAAGCCAGACATGGTTCTGCTCCCCAAGACGTACCCACGTCTCATCCGCGGGGATATCCCCTCAATGGGTACTTTGGCTACTCATGGTGTGGATCTACTGCCTGGGCTGCCCTTCAGTCTGTCAGCTGACATGTTGGGCTCCTCCACGGGTCTGCACCTTCTAGGAGCCGCTTAATCTTTCTGTACCCGGGCATCCAGGCAGCACCAGGCCCTTGGCACAGGTGCACGAGCACTTGCATCCCTGTGTCCATTGCCGGGCTCCCCGAGGGCAGGCCCATCTCATTTGTTAGTCTCCAGACCCACCCTGGGGCCCCACACATCACAAGTGCTCTTCATCTGATGAGTGACCGGGGCATGCAGCAAATCTGGGAGAACTCAGAGAGATCAGCAGCATGGGGAAGGATGGGGAGACGGGGACCCCACAGCAGAAGCAGAGGGTGTGTGTGAAGACTCAGCACAGTGCCCGACAAAGGAGAAGCACTCACTGAGATGTACTGTGGTTACCTCGAGCAAGTCACCAAATGCCTCCAAGCCTCCTATAAAGTCCAGTTGCCGCAGGGCTCTTGTAGGTGATGCCTGCCTGGTTCCCAGGAGGGCCCGGTCAGTGTCACCTGAACCCATCCAGCGGCCTTTGACCAGAGAGCCAGTCCCTGGTGCAGGGGTGAGGGGCATGGGCCTCCATAGCCGAGAAGGTCAAAGACAACTAAAGCCTCGGGCTGCTGGCCCCCAGCTACAGATGGCTCTGCTCCCACCGACCCCGGTGTCCTGGACCCACACGACATTTTGCACATGCACAGTGAGGCGAAGACGGTCAGGAGGTCTGACCTGGAAGACCAGATGCCCCAGCCCAAGGAGAAGAGGCTCGGCCATGACTCTGAAGCTCAGCCTCCTCGTTGCCATGACTCCTTTCCAACTCTTCATGTATTTTTTAAAAATACGTAATTTCCTAAAGGGAAATTAAATTGGATGGCACATTCATTTGAGGGACTGTGGTCTGATCGGGCTGGCACCAGAATGGCAGGCTCCTAATCCTCACTAGGGCTCCAAAGGTGATCTGGGGGCCCCCTCGGTGACCCCTCCCTGGACTTTTCCCGACACCCACCCGGTGCCCTGCAGCTGAGCTCCCCCCAATCTTTTCCAGCTGGCTTCCCAGGGCCTGGGGTTCCTTCACCGAGGAGCCTGACCCTCGGAACCTGGGAGAACAGCTTTCTGAAGGCCCCCCGCTGCCAAGCGAAAGAAAGCCAAGAGAAGGGCACACCAGCGTGTGCGCCAGCCTGCGCCCAGCTGCTGGGGTGATGGGGCTTTGGTGAAGATAGTGGGTGAAGCAGGACCAGGTTTGAGGTCTGGTCTTCCTGCTCACAAGCTGGTGACCTCAGCGAACTCATTAAACAAATGAGCCCTAGGTTCACCATCTATGAAATGGGGACAATAAGAGAACCTCCTTGGCTGAGCCCTTGTATAGATCAAAATGTGAAAGGTCCAAGTGAAGAAAGCACTAGCATAGTACATGGCATACAGTAAGCACTCAATAAACATGCCATGCCCTTATTTGTATGGTTTGCCTACTTGGTGGGGGGCTCCTGCCCCAGCAGGCCCTGGACAAAAGCCACACTGCAGTCCCATTGCATCTTAACACCGACCCTCAGCACCAAAGCCCTCTGACTGCTCCATCTTGGACAGTAGTCGGTGCCCAGGGACCCCGCTGTCCTTTCTGGTGCAGAGGTGGCACACGGGGACCCTTGGCGTTTGGGCAAAACCAACTGAGTAGCTGACCCTAGGCATATGAAAGCCAGCTCCTCTGGGGCACCCAGTGGAGCCAGGGAGATGGTCCTGCCGTCCCTTTCCCTCCTCATCACCGCTGTTGGCAAAGGTCAAGTGGACAGGCCCTCCCCAGCCCGGCACAGCTGCTGCTCGGCCAGAATTTACCAGGCACCAGGCCCAGAAGATCATCATATCTCCCCTCCCAGGAATTAACGTCAGGTTTCAGAAGAGAAAGTCAGAGAGACTGGCCCCAGGTGACACTGAAGGTGACAAAGTAGAGTCATCCTGTGGGTTCTTCAGCCCCACCTTGTCCCTCGCTGCGTCCCCGTGTGCTGGAATCACTCTGTGCGGGGCGCAGGGGACAGGCAGTGCGGGAAGGGAGAGGAGACGTTCCAGTCTTCATTCTCTCGTCCCCAAGCTCTCAGAGAAGAATGCCAGAGTTACTCACCTATTTCCGGTGAGTAATGTCTCTCCAGGGGAAGTTTAAAATAGAACTTTAGTCATACCTTAATGGAGCTGATTGATTTCTAAAAACAATCAAGCCCTAGTCCTCTGCAGCCGAGACTGCTGGGCGCGGACGAGAGAGCAGGGGCGCGGATGGCCATCCCCAGCAGGATGGTCCAGAGCGAGCGTGGGCCCAGGAATCCTGTGGCAGCGTCCACCCAGGACCCAGAAACAAGGTTCAAGCCCTGCGGGCCAGCTCACCCTCCCACCTCCCTCTCCTGCTCTTCGCTGAGGCCCACACCCAAGTAGGGCAAAGGTGACACTGCACGGGTAACCCAGGGTTCCTGCATTCAGCATGTTGCTTGAGTACCTGCTGTATGCCCGGCACCATCAGGGATGCCCGGGTTTGAGTGGCAAACAGAAAACATATGGGCTTCTGTATTTATGTGGTGTTTCCGGGCTTTGTCCAGATTCCTTGGCATCTTTCGTCCCCTTTTGATCATACCACGGACTGTGGAACAGTGTATCTGGTGATCACCTGGCCTGGGTCTAGTGCATTGTGTCCCCACTCGGGGAGCACGTGTCCCCTTTTCTTCCTGTGTGCAGGTGACCCAGGGCTCACCACGCCAAAGGAGCCCATGGGGGAAGTAAAGCAGAAATTCACACTGCAGGAGAGCAGCAGAACCAGGCCTCCCCTCTCAAATGGCACCAGCTAGATCCCTGCTCCCTCACTCAACTGTCTTACACAGATAAAATCAGCTTAAATTGACTATTGATTGCGGTGTGGGGAAGGTGTCCCTGTCCAGCCGGCTGTGTGAGTCAGCCTGCCAGAGGCCCGGGCAGCTGGAGGGAGCGACAGGCAGGGGCTGGAAGAAGTGTACGTGTGAGACCAATTATGTTCGCCCCCGGTTATTAGATTGCCTCCTTTCACTGCCGCCATCACCCCTCACGGCAAAGACTCCAATTTGTTAGACCCCGGGGAGAGTCCCTGCTTTCTGTGTGTGCGTGCACACGCACGCGTGCACACACACACACAGCTCCAGACACAGTCAGGAAAAGCTATAGCCAAGTTGTACTCTTATGTTCAGCTACCCGGTGGAGGGTTCCTTTGCCTTTTCTGTTATTAAAGCCTTGGGCTGACAGCCAAAGACCAGTTCCTGAGGTCCTGGGAGGTTACCCTGTCCTCCCCCTTTGTGGAGATGTTGACAAGAAACACCGCATTTGCTGTTAGCTCCGGGGCTGGAGAGAGGCATTTTCCACCTTCCCAGGCTCAGCTAATTGGCTGTGGATCATCACTGAGAAGAGAAGGGGATGGTTCTCAGATACCTGCCGTCTCTCCAGCCAAGGTGGACGCCTGGGGGAGAAGTTCAGGACCTGTCAGCCTGTGCCTCGCACAGACCATTGGCTGTAGCCTTGGGACAAAGTAGGCAGATGGAGCCCAGGATGGAGCGTGGCTCCTTCCTCTGCCCCCATGAGTCCCTGGGCAACCAGGAGCCACTCCTCTCAAGGTATTTGGTCTCAGCATGAAGGCCCTACCCTCCTCCAGCAAGGTAAAAGCCCATTCTAGAAGACAGAGATTAAACAGTCACTGGGTCCAGGACCTAACCCAGCCCAAATCTGAAGAAGGAAATAAAAGCTGGTGGGAAGCGGGGCTTAGCAAGAGATAATAGCATCCCCCAGTCTCATCAAGGTAGAGCCTCCCATCTCTTCCGAAGGCCCCTCCCCCACCGACCCCTTGGTTATCTGCTCCCCAGTCAGGGGCAGAACGGGCAGACAAGAGCCCAAGCAGTTTATCCATCCTTGTTCTCAGTAATTTCCTGCCCACGCTGCCAGTGCTGGACCAGGAAGCGGCTTCTTGCTTGAAATTTCCGGTGCTGTCTTGGGAGGCCAGGAGGGGCTATGAAAAACCATTGTGGCCAGAGCAGATATCAATCGGTGAATGGAGAGAGCCCCAGAGCAGCCTGGGCAGAACAAGGTGCCCTCAGGAGGGCCTGTGTCTCCCTTAAGCCCCTGGACATCCGGGGAGCAGGGTGGGGACCCCGTCTGGATCACTTGTGGGTCCCCAGCTCTCCTGAGTGCCAGGCATACAGAGCCCATCAACCAGTATTGTTTAAACTGAGCTGCCTGCCCTTGATCTTGGTGAACCCTTGATCAAATGCATGTGGGCATGTATGCGCACGAGCGCGTGCGCACGCACACACACACACACACACACACACCACAGAGGAAATAGGATGCAATTTTTTCTAAGTCCGGAAAAATAATTTTCAGCTATTGAAACAGAACAGGTGAGGCCAGGCCATGGGATTCTGTAGTTCCCTTGCGCTTACTAATCAAAACACAGTGTTTCTCCTTGCCGCCTACACAGAGCACCTGCCTGGCCTCCCACCCCCACCTGCTTCGGCAGCCCGGCACCCACCCCTAAGCCCCTGCACAGCTCTCCCCTCCCTGGTCCCCCCACCAGCCTTCCCCAAACTCAGCACAGCCCAGCATCTTTCTCTCTCTTCTCCCAGAGCTGGTCCCAGTCCTTCTCCCTTATACTTCAGGCCTGTGGAAGGGGAGACAGCCATGGGCCCTGGTTCTGCCTCATTTCTGTCCACTTGTGTCCTCGAAGCCGGGAATCTGACATGACCCAGATCAGGGGTGGGGTATGGGATTGTTCAGGGTATCCCTATCTCTCTCGCTCGCTCCAGTGCTTGGAAATAAGAACAGACCCTAAGGCAATGTGCATCCCTGGCAAGACCTGCTTGTGAATTTCAAAGGCCCTGGACAGCTGGGGGCTACAGAGGAGAAGTACTGCTTGCAGAGCCGACAGTGTCCTCATTGAGGCTTGCGATTTCCCTGGTCTCATTAATGGCCCCTCCCACTCACCAGCTTGGCTCACGAGAATCACCAGAACCACCTTAGACCGGAAGGTGTGCTAGAAGAGGAAAGCTTAGGAGAGCCTGTGCGTGTTCCCTGTTGACCCTGAACCTGGAAGCATTTGCAGCAGTTCTTGGTCGGCTCTTGCCTCAGCCCGTCATGGATGCGAGAATGGGTTCGGGAAATGACCATATTCTGGAATCCAACAGACCCCTCTTCCGTGGAACACTAGCTGCAGCCAGGAAGTCCTTGCATTCATACATCAGCATGGCAAAGAGGAGGAATGGGTTTACAGACAGGACACTTTCATCCAAGGGACATAGTTTTGGGTATGACTTTAATTCTTGCATTCATGGATCTCAAGAAATAAACGCGTTCCTGTCAATAGGAATAAACAAGTACAAAGATGCTAAGAAAATCCAGCAAAATGGAGTGACAGATGTCAGGTCAGACGAATCATAAAAGGTTTCCTGAAATAAGAAATACTTTTTAGTACTCGAAAGAGGAAAAGGGAAAAAACAAACACTTATCAGGTTCCTACATCTATATGTCAGACTTGGAACAAGACACAAGTACTTTCCCATTTGCTCCCGGGTGCTCAGTTCTGGATAGTTCCTTCCAACTTGCAGCGCAATGATTTTCTCTTCAGCTGTGCTTAATCTACACTCAACTCCATTCATCAAGTCCTTAGTTTTTGGTTGTTGTGGTTTTTCAGTTCTAAAATTTCTATTTAGCTTTCTTCAAAATTGCTAGATCCGCTTTTTAGTTTCCACGCCCTGGCAAAATTCTCAAGCTTGCCTGTTATTTCTTTGAATTGTAAACATCTCTGTCTGCGGGTGATAATTCCAATATTTCAAGGGTACATGCCTCTCTTTGTTATCTGTCATTTCCTCTGGTTCTCACTCATAGTGTCATCTTTCCCTGTGTTCTTTGATCTGTGCTGGACCACGTATCGAAACATTGGTTAGAGGAGTAAGCAGTAGCTTGGGATGAGAGCAGCCTTCCTGCAAAGAAGATTCGAGTTTGCTTCCCCCAGACACTTGGGAAGGCTGCCCATCCAGGACCACCTTAGTCTGGATTCCTGGACCCAAATTCAAGGCCGCGTGATCATAGGAAGGAATACTACTTTCAGTCCATCTTTACCCTGAGGCAGAAGCTCTGCAGGACCCCAACTCTGAAAGAGGTGGGAAGCATTATTCAGGCTTCCCACCTTGGAGAGGAGAGGGGATACTGCAAAATCCACAGCCCATTTTTGTCACTGTGACTTCAGGATTAATTTATTTTTCCAAAGACAAGGGCGGCATCATGTACCAGGCTCACCTCCCCGAGCCCTCACGTCCTTAGAGATAATGGCCCAATGCTTCCTCATTGATGATCTGAGATGTTCATCGTATTTCTTCTAGTTTTTTTTTTATTTGTCCTCCACAAAGAGATTTTTCCGCATTGTTAGTTTTCCATTCCTGGAAGCAGAGGTTCCTTCTCTCATTTTGCCTTACAGTGGCTGGGTGAGGTGAGCAGATAGGAACAGTCCCATTTTACAGATAAGAAAATGGGGGTCAGAAACTGCTCAGGTCAAGTGGTCCCCGAGTGGAGGATAAAAAAGTTGAATCTAGACGGTTCTGAGACCCAGGCCCATAGTCCACCCCCCTCTTCCATGCTTGGGAAATGGAAAAGAGGAGCAGGAAAGCTATTTAAAGTATCCCTGAAAGGCTCAGAGGAAAGCAGGAGAGCCAGGCAGTGAGTCCCGTGAACAGCTGCGTCTGCAGAGCAGAGCGTCTGTGTCAGAAGAAGAATCCCCAAGTGGCAATGGCAGGCCAGCTTGTCTACTGGAGCAGGGATCCCTGTGCCCCCTTGGGTGACCCTGTTCCTGGGGACACAGCTGCTCCTCACAGAGCTAGAGTGTACAGGGGCAGGTGGGTAATCAGGTTGGAGCATATGTACCCCCCAGGGAAAATTCCAGATGTCAGGGGGGGGGCCTAGGCTTGTACAGTGGAAGGGCCCAGGAGGAAAGCCAGAGAGTGGTTTCAGATTTGGCTTACTGAGGCCTCCACAGTGCTTGCTCACCCACACTCCTCATCCTCCTCCTACCACCGGGAAGTCACCCAGCAGCCTTTCCAGAACACTCTGGTCCCAGACCTCTGAGTTTTTGAAAACATAAACACATTCTGTAATTACTTCACTCCCCTCCACCCCCCAGCCGCCCCACCACAAGCGAGTTGCTGTGTTTGTGCCTGCTGCAGCAGGGGGAATTGGAGTCAGCACTCCCCTCCCACCCCTACCCAGGCCAAGGGGAAGAGAAGACTAGACCCTCTGCGTCCCTCCCCTCCCAGCTCTAATCTTGCTCTTGGTCAAGTTTGCTTTCTCCCTAAACTTTAAGGCCTCTGCTGAGCCAAGCTTTTTAGAGGGAATGGATTTATGCCCCTCGAGGACTTTCCTTCTGCACTTGGTAAAATTTCTAAGATTAATTTCTACACCGTCCACACAGGAGGCTCATTAACACACAGAAGGGGTGTGTCAGTCTGGCAGTGATGGGGCTCAGTGGGGACCCCACCAGCCAGGAGAGAGGGAGGCCAGCCTGGGAAGCCAGTCAGGGCAGGGGTAGGGGACCAGAGGACCAAGCTGGGCTCTGGGTGCATGCCCATGTGGTGGTTGTGGCTCTTGGCCAGGCCCTGGAAGATTTCCTCCCCGCAGTGTCCCCACATGTCCCTTCTCCAAGTGGCCGAGGCTGAGATGCAAACATTTTACTCTTGCAGATTTTCTAACGCTCCCCCCTGCCCCATTGGGGTTAATGTTTCATCAAGACTAATAGTGGATTGAGTCATTTTGAAAGGGGCTCTTCGATGAAGGGAAAGCACATAAATAAGCCTTGCCTGTCACTTGGGCCGCCCTTGCCTTATGCCACAGGGTTCTGTTTTGTAGCCGAGAAGCCCTCTGCCCTTTGTTTGATACACCCTCATCCTGTGGTGGGCTCGCCCAGCCCATCAGTCGGTTGCATGGACCTTCAAGGGGCAATGTGGAAGGGAGGGCAGGCAGATGAAGGGCGGGGTGGTGGGGGGTAGGGGGAGGGCAGTGCAAAATTTTTGGAGCTCAGTGGCCTGGGCCCTGGGTTCTGGGTCCAGCCAGCATCCTTCTCTCTCTGCAAGGTAGAGCTCAAGTTCACAGGCACGAATTCCAGCTCTGCTGTCTATCCCCTGTGTGATTTGCGGATTTGTCACTTCGCCTTGCTAAGCCTCAGTTTCCAAATCTGCAAAGTGGGGATCATCGCAGCCCCTGTCCTGGAGGTCGTTGGGGGAATTAAATAAGTGAAGGCTCGTGAAATCCTGGGGCCAGGGCCTAGCCTATGGTAAGCCTTCACATGCTGGAGTTGCTCACATCATCCTGGCCCATGGCCTTCACTTGGGGCGCTTGTGTTTCCCACAGAGGCTTCCCATGAGGGGGGGCGGGGGGGTGCCACGCGGAGCCATGGCACTGGCCGGAGTGTCCCCTCCCCTGCAGCTGCAGCCCCTGCTGAGCCCACACCTCTGAAGGTGAATTGAAGGGCACAGGGCAGAAACATTCTAAAGGGAGGGTCCGGAGTAGAGGTTCCATTAGAAGACAATGTGTGGGCAGTCACTTTGGGGTTTAGGGGAGTCTGGGAGATGTAGCGTCCAAGCCCACGAGCCTCCCTCCATTCAAATCTAGTTAAATTAAATATGAACAGCCCAGACAGACAGCATGCTGTCAGGGAAGAAGGAAGGCTCTGATTACCACAGAAAGAGGGGAGCCCTTGCCCAAAGCATCCCCCCGTCATCTTGGCCAAAGCCAGAGAGGAGCTAGGATGGGGTGAGCATGGAGAAGGAGCAACATGCCAAGGACGTGGGGATATGAAGAAGGCCTTGGCCCAAGGGATGAGGGCTGGACAGCTCCTGTCATCAGTGTTTATTGAGTACTTTTCAATTGGCCCAGCCCCGTTTAAGTTCTGTAGAAGGATCCAGAAGAGCAGACACAGCCCTCCCCTCAAGAGGCAAGAATCAAGCTAACAACACAAGCCCCACTCTCCATAAAACATTAAAGAAGCAACAAAGGATTTTGCAGGGCTGTTTGTCATATGGGAGAAATGAGCAGTGGCTTCTGACATCGAAGGGAATGAGGGGGTTGGAGGAGATGGCTCTTCTTCTAACTAAATTGTTTTTAACATTTTATTATGGAAAATCTGAAGTGTACACAAAAGTAGGAAGGGGTCAATGAAGCCCCATGAACTTACCAACCTGGCTTCATCTTATTCCTGGAGTATTGTAAGGCAAATTCCTGATATGAGTCATTTCATCCATAAATTCTTTGATATTCGCAGAACTCACAGTATTTGAAGTTTCTTCCAACTCTGACCTGGCTCAAGCACGCAGGTGGTATGAAGCCCGAGTATTCCTCTGGAGGGGTGAGGAGGAAGTGGTGTGTCCATTTGGGTGGACCCAAATGCACATACAGCCAGCGGCCCCAAGAACCACCTTTAACCCACCGCAAGACTATCGTTCCTGTTCCTGGCAGACCTCAGCCCAGGCAGGGCTACCTGGAACAGCCTGGACATAAGGCTCCAAAGGAGGCAGAGCCTAAAAGAGAAGGAGGGAAACATCCCTTTCTTCACCAACTCTGTGAAGAGCCCGCTACCTGGCAGGCAGTGTGGGGGGTACTAGGGGAGGTGGCCTGGGCTGGCAGGGCCCCTGCTGTCACTGGCTAGCATGGGGAGACACACAGGGGTGAGGGCAGAGAGCAGACAGGCTGGTGTGCAGCAGGAGATGGCTGTTCTAGGGTGTCACACCGAGAGGCATCGAACCACAAGTGGATGCTGAGAGAGAGAAAGAGGCAGCAGTTCTGAGACACAGAGGCTAGCGATGGAGGCCAGAAAGGCTGGGCTCCTTCCCTTCCAGGCAGGCTTGGGAGGCCAGGCATCTCCTGAGAAGGGAGCGGTGGTCTGCAGGTGGGGACGACCACAGCCTCCTCACCCCTTCCTTCCCCAGCCACCTCGGGTGGGGTCAGGCAAGACAGAGCCCAGCCCGCAGCTCATTTCCACCTTCCAAAGCAAAAGAAACACGTCAGGGGGATGATCAAGGCTCAGCGAACAGAGGGAGCTACCTCAAACTGGACCGCGGCAGCGCTGAGCCCGGGGCCTGCTGCGTGGAGGATGCCGAAGGCTTCTTCGGGGTTTTCCACAGCTCGGCAGAAACATGAAATTGGCCGCAGGCCCCGGAGCAGGATTTTAAGTGCCTGAGATGAGGTTAGAGGTAATGGCTAAGCGTCTTGGGGGACCCAGGGATTTAGTGCCGCTCCAGGCTCTAGGCGAGAGCTGCCGTAGAAATGAAGTCTGAGTCTAGTCTCCATCAATACAGTCCCTCTACACAGCCCGCAGCCTGTCCGTGTGGCCCCAGTGCTGAGGTGACACCCAAGGGAGAGACCCCGTCTTCATGACAGTGACACGAGGTTCACAAGGCACCTGTGTTCTCGCACACCTGGGGTCTGCCAGGGATGGGGCATGAGGCAGGTGTGGGGCAGTGACCTCCAGCACGGGCCAAATGAAATGGGGAGCCACAGCCCGACTTAGGGGCTCGGAGGAGGGCTGTCGGGCCGGCAGAAGGACAGACCGACTCTGTGGCTCCCATGGCAGAACCGGGGCTTACAGGGATAAGTTATGGGTAAACTGACAACGTGAGGAGTCCAACCGTGACCCAGATTGTTTCCTGAAGAAGGGTGACTAAGCTCTCGGGTAGAGCTGCTTACAACTCGTTATGCATAGTTAAGTAATTATAACTAGTTATACATGTGTGGATAACTGTGGTTTACATGCATGTGCTAACTATAAACTATACAATTATTTATAGCAAAGCTCATTTCATAGTTTACAAAGAGCTGTTAGAGACGCGACTTTCCCAACAACCCTATAGGGGGTGGGGGGAGGCTTGTTGCTACGCCAGTGGTCAGATGAGGAAACTGAGGAAGCTCGTGGTTGCCTAAGGTCTTAGCGGAGTAGGAAGAGCAGGGCCGGAAGCGAAGGTCTGTCTGACTTCAGAGCCTGTGCAGAGGAGATCCCCAGCGGGTGGGAAGGCCCACGGAGAGGACTCCTGTGCCACCCTGAGACCCAGAGACCCTGGGGATAGATTACAGTTCTGATAAGGCCTACTGGAAGTGGGATCCACCTCCTGGTCCTTAGAGGGTGGGGTGGGTGAGGAGAGGACCGAAAACCCCCAAGATGAGGGAGGGCAGCCCTGGATAGTACAGGCTGGAGGAGAGGGGCCGCTGGAGCAGACTTACTTTACCCTCTGGCCAGCGCAGCTGTGCTGGGGCAAGTGGGGACACCCGGTGGCCATATACAGGGTCCAGGGGCCTCATCGCTTAGCCCCTCCACCTGTTGGGGCCTTGGGCCAAGACCCCCGTCAGCCCTGCAGTGCTTGTCTCCTGCCCGATGCCCTCTGGCCTGTCCCTGCCTCTACCACTGTCCTGGCTGCAGCTATAGGGGAATGAGCTAAGCTAGCGGAAGCAAGCGTGACCTCCAGAGAGGGTCCCCACCAGCAATAAGTACTCGCTCCCCAAGACTTCGTCCCCCTTACCACCTCCCCACCCCAGCTTCTGCCCCGCCTCCCTGGTCCCTGTGTGGACTTTGACCCCATTGCTCCAGCCCCTTCCGTGGCGCCATCTGGTGTCTGCCCTAAGCCACACCACCACCTTGGCAGTACGGACCTTCTGGGCCCTTCCCTCTCTCTCCCAGGGTCCCCGCCCGCGCCTTCCGCAGTCTGTGCCAGTGCTGGCGCTCACCAGAGGCTTGTCCTGGCCTGTCATGCTCCACTTTGTAGTTGAGGCTCCTTCCTGCCCAGGGCGGCAGAAGGCCGACAAGCTGCCCCGGGGAGAAGGACTGCTGTAAGGAACATATGGAGAAAGAGAAGCAGATGGCGCGGGCCTGGGGGACGAGGTCTCTGAGGGAGCACCGGGGCTGGACCAGACATGTGTGCTGTTCCTCATGACCCCTTCACGTCAACTCTCCTCCTGAGAGTGCAGCGGGGGTAAATGGGGACAGGTGTCCTGAGGGCTAAGGCTGGGGAGAATGGCTGAGCGAGGTCCACTTTCCAGAAGAGCATGCCAGTTGAGATTGGGGCTGGGACTTTGGACATGCCAGTGTGACTCGTGGCCCCGGGTGCCCCAGACCAAGGCCTCTGTGCCCTCTCCAGACCCCGGGCCAGGTCCAGTCAGGGACGGATGGCTTCACGGTCCCCAGGGCCCCAGCCCTTCCACTTCTTCCTTCCAAAGGACACGTGACCTTGCAGGCCATGCTGGGAGCGAGCCTATTCAGAGAACAGGGAAGAGCTGAGGGGCGGTATATAGGAAATATCCCCAGAAATAACCAAATCCCAGTTTTCATTTGAGTATTTTCCCATTGACAGGAGACCAGCAGTGAATGAGATTACATCTCCCTTCCTGGTTTTTACACGAAGGTGGCTGGCTGGCTGGCTGGTTGGCACTGTTCCTGTCTAGTTAGAACATTGGGTTCTTGTCTTTATTTTGTCGTCTGTTTATCCTCGATGTACTCTCCCGTGCCACTGCGCCTTTCCTGGGAGCCGTGAGAGCAAAAGGGTTTGTGTCTATACCCAGAAGCAAGCTCCATTCAGCACTGGGACATGACTTCAGTGGTGGCCTCTCTTTTTTTTTTTTTTTTTTAAGATTTTATTTATTTATTTGACAGACAGAGACCACAAGTAGGCAGAGAGAGAGGAGGAAGCAGCCTCCCTGCTGAGCAGAGAGCCCGATGCGGGGCTCGATCCCAGGACCCCGGGATCACGACCTGAGCCAAAGGCAGGGACTTTAACCCACTGAGCCACCCAGGCGCCCCGAGTGGTGGCCTCTCTTGATGACGCAGTGGCCATTGTGGGCAGCTCCGTGGTCCTCACCACCCTCTTGCCTGTCGGGATAGGGACAGACTCAGGGACTGGGTGACCACGTGAGTGACCAGTCTTCAAGGGTGAGACTGAGAAGTGGCGGTCTGTTCCAGAGGCTGAGCCCATGAGGGATAAGCTGTTGATTTCAGTCATAATTAACCTCAGCGTTTAATTTTTTCGCTTCTAGAAACTCCACATGGTTCTTTTTCACGGGCACCTGATGATTTCCGATAGTGTCCTGTTGCTGGCTCGTCTTTGTGACGTCTTAATTTCCACCCTTTACTTCATAAAACCATTTCGTACATAACTCTCTGTGCCCATCAGTTTCAGTGTCTGAAGTCTTGGGGGGGTGGGCAGGGAGGAGCACCTCAATCTATTATTGATTTCTTTCTGTTGATTCTCATTCACAGTTGCTTGCTTCTTTATGATTTTTTTTTTAAGCAAACTTATATTTATATGATCTTAATCTCTGGGAATCCTGAAGGTCAGGGTTAAGGGTGTTTTCCTCTGGACTGGGCTTAAATCGGGTTTTCCCAGAAGCCAGGTAGCTCGACCCTCTTCGGAGCACTTTAGCCCACATGCGGAGATTGACCTCACTTGAAGACTCTGAGAGTTCTTTTTCTGTTGTTGACCCAAGGTTCAGGGTTGGGTGACAGGTCACAGCTCTGCCAGCTGCTGTCAGCACGTCCACTCAGAGCAACCGTGTTCTGCCCTCTGCTTCCTGCTCTCTCTTCCCAGTGGTGAATTCCCCCTAGGGTTTGTTCCTTTTTATTGGGGGTAACATGGATTTCCCCTGCCAGCACGTGAACCCAGCAATGTATCAGAAAGTATATTTTATTCCGGATTTAGATGTTTTGCTGCAGAAGGGTTCCCTGATGATGTCGTCTGCTAGAGTCAGCAGTTGCATTGCTAAATCTGTTTATAGTTCACTCGCTTGTTCAACAAACATCCCAAGTGTACGTCATGTGCCAGGGATGATTCTAGGTACCGAGAATGCAGCCTCTCCCCTCCTGGAGCTTGCGGTCTGATTCCAGAAGGAGCCAGTCCCAGGGGTCCAGTCCAGTCCATGTAGCATACACCAGAGTGGCTCCTTCTGCTCTTACTCCCTCTGAACTACTGTATCCCTACTATGCATCACGCCGTGTGCCAGGCACCAGGGATGCAGACACAGAGGGCCCTGTGCTCGGAGTGCACTCATGGAAATGGGGAAAACAGCTGTTTCTGGGGGTGTGTTTCTGCAGGGAGGAGTAAATGTTCTGATGGAAATGGACACAGAGCAGGACAAGTGATACTCCATTTGGGGGGTGAGGGATGGCTGTTAAGAGAGGTGACATCTGAACATCTGGAAAGATGAGTAGCTATTGCCTGGGAAAGAGAAAGAGAATCCTTTCCAGCAGAGGGAAGGGCCGGGCAAAAGGCTTGCGGCCATGGAGGAGCCCGCGGCCTGTGGGAGCACGGGCAAGTTCAGGGAGCAAGAGTGTAGACCGTGGGAAGAAGGGCCCAGTGGGAGCTTGGCTGCAGACGCACACAGAGCTTGCCCGAGTACCCCCCTAGGTTCCTCCCTTCTGTGCACCTTCACACGGTGCCAGGGACCAGCCAAGTCCAGCAGACTCTACTTCCTCCATCCTGCCTCTCGGCCCCTCCTTCCAGATCCCCTGCCCCTGCTCTGGTTCAGGCCTCGCCGTTCCCTGCCTGGACTGGGTCAGTAGCCTCTTCACTGGTTTCCTTTACCTCTGCCCCCATCTCCATCCAGCCCATCCTCCCCTCTGTGCTCAGGGTGATCTTTCAAAGACGAGCGTTTGATTCTTCCCTCCCATACTTAGAATCCTTCACCTGGTTCCGTGGCTTTCAGGAGAAAGGTCAAAGTCCTCGCAAGGACCTTTTGGGGGACCACTTCTCCGGCCTCATCTCCCTCGGATCGGCCCCTCCCTGCGGCCAGTACTCTCTTCTATTCCTTCAGCAAGACTTACTGACCCACAGCTCCAGCAGGCAGCCTAGGCCGCCACCTCAGGGAGGTGCTCTGGCCACCCCCGCCCCTCCCCCCAGCCTCACGTAGAGCCCCCTCCTTCTTGCTCACACAGGAGCCTGTGGGCATTCCCCGTGTACCAGTATGACATTGAACCACCATAGAAATTTACTTGTCTGTCCCCACCTGAGACCGTGAGCTCAGGGCACATGCCTGTCTATTTAGCTTTGAATCTCCAGCACTAGCAAAGGGAGGGACACAGGGTAAACACCCAGCAGGCGTTTGATGAATCGATCAGTCCAGAAGGATGGGTGGAAACGCGTGTGTCCCTGCGGGTTTGGGTGTGTGTGGAGCAAACACAATGCGCAGGGCATTCTGAAGTCACACGAGGCTGACACGCTGGCCTGGCCAAGCAGATGACCCTGTACATGGTGCTCAGCCCCTCCCAGCGGCAGTTTCCTCAAAAATGGGGCTAATGATACCGTGTAAGGTTGTTAGGAAGCTCGAATGGTGCGTATTGATGTTAATGAAAATAGACTATTAGTGGATTGTTACTGCGATTGTTATTAGTGAAGTCCTCCCGCTCTGGGTCTCAGTTCCCTCCTCTGGATCCACCCCCAGATGGGATCTTCAGAGGAAACTCAAGGCTCCAAATGCCAACCCATCCTTCTGGCTCCTGCTCACCACTGGGTGAAGCCAGGAGAGTGCCTGGCTGCAGGAATACGACCAGGGATGGGGGTTGATTTTTTAGGGGGATAGAGACATGTGGTAGAAAGGAAAAGGGATGTGAGGCTTTCATTTGGTTTTCCAAGTGCCCCCTCCTTGAATACCAAGAGCACAGGGCTAACGTCCCTTGTAGGGGTATGGCTAGGCTCCTGGTGTAGATGTAGTCAGCTCTGAAGGGCCGCCCCCTCGCTCTCGAACCAGACTTCCGCCCACCATGTTGGCTCCTCCGGGACCATGGCTTTGGGCTATAGGAACTGGTAGTTATGTGTAGGGACTTTGGAATTTAAGAGACCTGGTTTTGCCACTGGCTACTCAAGTGGCCTTGGGCATATTACTTAACCACTCTGTGCCTCAGTTTCCTCATCAGGAAAATGGGCATAATAATTGTACCGATTTCGTAGGATTGCTGGAAGGAGCAAATGAGATCATGTATTATAGTACCCAACATGATATAAGAGCTAAAAAAAAAAAAAAAAAAAAAGTTACAGCAGTTCTACTCCATGGGAGGGGATCTGGACATGAAAAGAGGCTGACCAGAGGTTTGTCAATAGATGAACTCCTCAGCCAGGCTGGTGTTTTAGTGTCCTCCAGGGTCGTCAGTCATTGTCCTTTGCCCTGGACAAGGAGGTGACCCCAGGGGTCTGAGTCCTTGGAAATTGCCATGGTGCCCAGCCTGCTCTGAGAAGGCATATCCCCACCCTGACCCCACCATCACACAGCAGCTTCCATCCCCCACCTGTACCCCCAATCCCAAGGGTCTGGAAGCAGAGGAGGGAGCCAAGTTCAGGTGCAAGAGTGGGTGTGGTGGGGAGGTGGAGATGTCCCCCTCGAGGGAACTCATCAAGGACTCATCTCCTTGACCGAGCTCTCAGCAGCTGGGTCCTGAATGGGCAGTGCGTGGCCTCCAGTAAGGAAGGGACTCCCCGACCCCCGGATGCTTAGCCTCACCCCTGCCTGAGAGGTAGCAGGCAGAATCAGACCAGGAAGCTTGGCTCGCACTTATCTCTCAGCACCTGGAGGAGGAAGGAAAGGCAGCAATTAATTGTACAAGGCGGGTGGTTTGTGCAGCTTAAGTTCAGATAAAAAGTTTAATTATCCCTAAACCCTAATACAAATTAATTAGCCTTCCATATTAGGAGGGTAAGCGTCCCTGCTCTTGCCACAGCCCAGACATCACTGTGGATTACCGAGAATGTGCTGGGAGAGAGGGGTGGACAGAGGGACACTGAGTGCCTGCCCCATCCCCCGCCCCCGGGGCCAGGGGCAGACAGCTCCCCCACGGTGGCCCCAGGAGAGGTCTGGGTGTGAGTCCTAAGTCTGGTGTGAGCACCCTGGCTCCTCCGTCCCTGGGAGTCCCCCTCCAGGAGGGGCTGCTGTCCTTCCTTCTCCTCCACTGGCAGAGCCAGGATGAAGGGTGGGGGGAAGGGAGGCCTTATTTGCATGAGAAAAGGAAGACAAAAAGGAAATAAGGCTAAGGCTTGAATTTTTTTTTCTAGGCCATGACATTTTCTTTTTTCTTTTCTCACCCCTTTCTTTCCTCAAAATTCCACATAGAAAATAGGCCATAGTTGCCATTAGGACTTGGAGCACCATTGTCCGCTCCCGCACCTCAGTCCTCCTGCCCCTGGGGGAGGCGGGGGTAACACGGGAGGCCCCAGGGGCAAGACGGCTGCCCAGCATGGGCACTATGGTCATAATGAGCTGCTATATAATGAGTGTTCACTGCATAACAAGCATGTAGTCTTTACAACCCCATGGCAAGGTGTGCTCTATTCATTAACTCACACGTTCCAGCAACATTAATGAGAGTTTGAGCAGGGGAAGGACTAGCATGGATTTGCATTTTAAGAATGTGGTTCTTTGGGAATTAAAAGGGAACAAGAGTAGAAGGGAAAAGTCTGGTGAGGAGGCTTTTGCTGACCCCCAGTCTAGAAGGCCTACTCGTCCGGGCCCTGGATTTTTTTAATAAGCTTCAATAAGGTTCTTCGTCTGTGCCCAAATCAAGCATGTTCCAAGTCGGACCTCACTAACTCCTCACAGCAGCCCTGTGAAGTGTATTTTATCAGTCCCAGGAAACGTGGTGGAAGAAGTTAAGTGACAGGCTCCAAGTCACCCGCCTAACAAGTGGCAGAACCAGGATTTACCTCGGAGTCCACACTCTTAACCGCTGCACGGGACCTCTGCCACCGAGGTAGCCAGAGGCAGAGAAGTGGGTGAGCTCCGGCTGCCTCCCCAGAGCCCTTCCCCACGACCATCCTTGCCCATGCCCCCACCGGCCCTCAAGGAGCTGGATGTGAAGGACGGAGCGGGGCAGTGGGAACAGACCCACCGGGCTTTAACCAGCCAGTTCTGCCCCTCACTACTTGAGGACCTTAAACACTTGGCTGTCCTCTCTGGGAATGGGCTCCACGTCCCTAAGGATAAGGTTACTGTGAGACACACAGATGCGGATAAAGTTCCCCACACAGGCTCCCGTACATTATTCCCATCCTCCCTTCCATTCCCCACCCCTTCTTCTTCAGGCCCAGTGTTCCTGGTCCTTTTTTTATTTTAACCTTAATTTTTTTTTTAAGATTTTCTTTATTCATTTGACAGACAAACATCACAAGCAGGCAGAGAGGCAGGCAGAGAGAGAGGAAGAGAAGCAGGCTCCCCAGACGTGGGGCTCAATCCCAGGACCCTGAGATCATGACCTGAGCCCAAGGCAGAGGCTTTAACCCACTGAGCCACCCAGGTGACCCTGTTCCTGGTCCTTTGATTGTTTCCCCTATGAGAGGGGTTCCAGGCAAGTCACCAGCTCAACCTCCCTTCTCTGGACACAACCCAGTTAGTTAATGTCCTGAAGAGTATAAAGTGCCTCGAACTCCACACAGCAGCCTGGAAGTGGTCTGTCCCAAGGGGCAAGTATAAACACCGACTCCTTCTTTCTGGGCTCTGTACTCTCATCTGTCCAGTCTACGGTGGTCTTCGCTTTTTAGCAGCTGCCTTCCGCTGGTGGCTGTGTTGAAGTTAAATTTCCCTGGTGATTTTTAACACGGATGGCTTTTAAGCTGGCTTTTCCCATCAGCTATACAAGTCATTGATTACTTGAATCAAAATGCTGGTGTTGTCATTCATCTTTGTTAAAATTGATCTGGCTGGTTTCACCCGTGATCACAACCTGTTAAAATCCTTTTGACTCCAAAAGACCTCAATTCATAGTAGTGCTGTCATTTAGAAATTTGAAGAGCTCGCTTAAAAATAATCAGCAGCAGACAGAGAAAGGCAGAGAGCGTGTGATTTCGCTTAAATGTGGAATCTAAAAAAAACAAACAAAACAAAACAAACGAACAAACAAAACACCACAGGAACAGACGCATAGTTAAGGGAAAAACTGTTGATTACCAAAGTATCCTAACGGATGAAATACGTGGGATAGATGAAGGGGAGGAAGAGGTAAAAAACCTCTGGTTTTGGAATAAAGAAGTCACAGGGATGTAATATCCAGCATAGAGAATAGCCAATATCATCACAACTGTGTAGTGTCAGGCGGCAACCACACTTACAGGATCAATGTGTCGTGTATAAAAATATCGGATCTCTATGACGTGTGCCTGAAACTAATAGGATAATATATAGCAGCTAGACTCTGAGGGAGGAAATTAACCTTAAAGATAATAATGATCAGCAGTAGCCCAATCAACACCATCACCATCATCTTATCATCATGGGATCCAAGCGGAAGGAGGTTAAAACGGAAACAATAATTTGTTGGTGTGCAGAATCAGGAGAGAGACTGAACAGCTAAGCCACAGGGAAGGCGAGGGTAAAGCTGGCCCTCACAGTCAGGGCGGGAACTCAGGCTCCATCAGACTTTCTTTTCCACGTCTCACCTCTTGCTCCGCGTCCACCTGTCCTCCGCCCACCCCCACCCACAGCCCATGCCCTTCTGTTACCGCGGCAGCCCTCCGTGAAGAGGAAGAGATAGGTCTCATCTCAAAGGTAGCACTCCAGGGGAGGGAGGACGCTGCCCGCGATGAGTAGCCTGCAGGAGAAATGCAAATCCAAACCCACAGTGAGATACCACTTCCCACCCACTAGGATGGCTAGAATCAAAAGACAAATAGTAACAAGTGTCGGTGAACATATGGAGGGAGCGGAGCCCTGATTTAGCGCTGGTGGGAACGCGAGGTGCGGCAGCCGCTTTCGAAAACAGTTCCACAGGGACGCCTGGGTGGCTCAGTTGGTTAAGCGGCTGCCTTCGGCTCAGGTCGTGATCCCAGCGTCCTGGGATCGAGTCCCACATCGGGCTCCCTGCTCAGCAGGGAGCCTGCTTCTCCCTCTGCCTCTGCCTGCCACTCTGTCTGCCTGTGCTCTCTCTCTCTGACAAATAAATAAATAAAAATCTTTAAAAAAAAAAAAAAAAAAAAAAAAAAAAAAAAAAGA